>NC_091356.1:180000-227435 GCF_038502225.1 Cherax quadricarinatus | reverse complement strand
TTTTCATGAAAAAGGAACTTTTTTACCAGACAATTCTTCGTCCAATAAAAAAGAACTAAAAAACAGTATAAATCCCTGAAGAATTCACTTTTGGCGAAACGTTTCATTTGCTGAATGTCCTGAATTGTACATAAGTGTCTTTTTCCACATGGGTCAGTAGGCCTAAGGCAGTGCTCCTCCGTTCTTATGTTCTTATAACAGAGTAGCAGCAGTGTGCACTTTCCCGCTACACAAATTATCTTATACTCTGTTAGGTTAGAGGACACAGATGCAACTACTGTGACATTGCATTTATGGACACATTTCGCTCTCCAGGAGATTTATCGGTAACTACCGACTTTGTATATTGTCCAAGTTACTTATCATAAACTGTACGATAGTGTACGATAGTGTAAGATAGTGTACGATAGTGTACGATAGTGTACGATAGTGTAAGATAGTGTACGATAGTGTACGATAGTGTACGATAGTGTAAGATAGTGTACGATAGTGTACGATAGTGTAAGATAGTGTACGATAGTGTACGATAGTGTACGATAGTGTAAGATAGTGTAAGATAGTGTACGATAGTGTACGATAGTGTACGATAGTGTAAGATAGTGTACGATAGTGTACGATAGTGTACGATAGTGTAAGATAGTGTACGATAGTGTACGATAGTGTACGATAGTGTACGATAGTGTACGATAGTGTACGATAGTGTACGATAGTGTAAGATAGTGTAAGATAGTGTACGATAGTGTACGATAGTGTACGATAGTGTAAGATAGTGTACGATAGTGTACGATAGTGTAAGATAGTGTACGATAGCGTACGATAGTGTACGATAGTGTACGATAGTGTATATCCAATTTTGAGTAACTAAAGTGTAGCGAACACTTGTTAAAGGTCAATAAACAGCCACATGCAGAAAGAAACTCAGAATGTTGATTGAGCTATATATTTCGACTCCTTTCTGAGATCCTCTTCAGCAGACAAAGATCCCAGAAGGGGGTCGAAATCTTCTGAGTTTCTGTCTCCATGTTGGTTATTATTGAGCAATTAGACACATGTACAACATCTGGGTATCTTTATTTGTAGACGTTTCGCCAACTAGTGGCTTTATCAGTACAATGCGTGACTTTATCAGTACAATGCGTGACTTTATCAGTACAATGCGTGACTTGAAAAAGCCCACTGTGTGGGCGAAACGTAGTCAATAAAGGATCACATTATACTGCATATGTGTTTATATTTCCACAATGCAAGGCCATAATTCGAGGAATTATATACAAAAGATGAGGTGATCAGTCCCTCAGCCGGGACTGTATACCATTTATGTAGAATTTACGTACAGTAGCGTCACTACTCTCAAACAAGGGACTGGAGAAGAGTGTAGTGGGTGCACTGGGTGCTCAATACTGTGTTTTACAGTGCCTGTGGTTACCCCAGTTCCCTGAGGACCATTTAAGGGGTCCTTATGTGTCGCCAGCAAGGACCCCGAAATATTTGTGACCCCATTTTTCTTCCGCTTGTCGGGCACCAACAGATTTCGGGTCGGGGGTCCATTTGAGCGCAACAAGCTGGAAAGTCGAATTTTTTTAAAGACTGGAAGGAACTTGGGAAGGGTCTTGTGTGGCCCGTCTGTAAGGGCTGCTGTTGCATGTTGTTGCACGCTGTTGCCTGTGTTGCAGCCTGAGCTGCACTGACCGGGTGTCCGGTCATTTAGCTTATACTCGGATCACATTAAAGTATATTGCATATTTCCTCGGAGTTTTGTTTTATGTGGTCATTCGTAGGTTTGTGTATACGAAAAAGAATGTACGATTTTTTTCACATATTTCTGGGTGTTAAGCACCAGATTTTCACACAGTTGAATTACTTAGTTGTTTTAACTAATAAGGTTCAGATAATATTATAAGGACCACTTACCGACTTTTTTCAGGTAATCCTGGGTAATTTACCTGCACATAAATAAACTTACTTATTCTGACAGATACGTAGGTGAGACGTGTCTGTGAAATACCTGTAGTAGGTTTTATGGGTCGTCTGCCACCCCAGCCCGGTCTGAGGTCAAGGTTACCTCCTGGTTGCCTGGTGTACCTTGACCTCAGACCGGGCTGGAGTGGTAGACGACCCATAAAACCTACCACAGGTATTTCACAGACACGTCTCACCTACGTATCTGTCAGAATAAGTAAGTTTATTTAGGTATAAGTACACATAAGCACAATTCCTGGCAGCCAGCAAGCCTGTATAGACATAGGGGAGGGGCTTTGAAGGGAGGGAGAGAGATATTTAAGGGACAGAGCAATACTGGAGGGAGAGAGGAGTACTGGAGGGAGGTAGAGAGCAGGGAGGGAGGGATATAGATAAGAGGGAAGGGTATTGAAGGGAGGGAGGTAGGGAGAGAAGGGTATTGTAGGGAGCAATTGACTGACGCCTCTTCGCCATTAATCAAGAGCCCCCACTGCATCAAGTTTATCCAGGTCATTATTTACATCAGTCACCTCATGAATAATGCTTGTTCCCCACTGTGAAAAATATCCACCCCATTGTGAAAACCACTACCTACTTACCTGGAGAGTGTTCCGGGGGTCAACGCCCCCTCTTTCCGGTCTCAGGCCTGATCAACCAGGCTGTTACTGCTGGCCGCACTCAGTCCAGTGTATGCACCACAGCCCGGCTGATCAGGAACTTAGACAGCCAGGGGTCTGTTGGTAATTACCCTTATGTATGTTGGGGATGACGCTGTTGAATAGTCTTGTGCCTCTTACACTTACTGTATTGTCTCTCAGTGTGTTCATGGCGTCCCTACTTTTCATTGGGGTTAAATTGCGTCGTTTGCAGAGCCTCTTGCATCCGTAGGGAGTGATTTCAATGAGCACAGTTGAGACCAGTCCATCTACGATTTTCAAGGTATAAATTATGATGTATCTTTATCGCCTTCATTCCACGGAGTACAGATCAAGGGACTTCAAACATTCCCAGCAATTAAGATGCTTGATTGAAATTATAGGTGCTCTGAAGAGTCTCTTTGTCTCTCAGTCTTAACTTTCGTTTGCCTTGAATAGAGCTGTTAGTGTATAATAGTATTCCAGCCTAGAAGATCATCATTTGCTTGGCATCCCTTGTTTTGGAGGTTCCCGTTATCCCTCCTATCATTTTAATTGCAGTTGTGATAATGACACTGTTGTGATCCTTGAAGGTGAGATAGTGACATTATCACTTCTCATGTTAGTTGTGCACTCTATAGAGTTGTTAGTATTAGTTTTATATTCCGTTATAGCTTTATTTCGTCAATTTTTCCACAACGATGTAACTGAAATTTGTCCTCAGTGAAAATCTTTTTTTTCTTCTGCCTGCTGGATATCTTGACTTGCTGTGTTCTCGATGAATGTCACTCTAATGGATATTCTAAAGTCGTCCGAGGACAAAGATGGATAAGTACTGTGCCGTGAGGAACAAAGTTTTTCACTGTGGCAGCCTCTGACTCGACTCTGTTTACTCTTTGCATTCTATTTGTTAAAGTTGAAAATCTATCTTCCCACTTTTGAAGTTATTCCTCTTGCACCCATTTTGTGCGCTATTGCGCTGTAGTTGCACTTGCTGAAGGCATTTGCAAAGTCTGTGTATGCTACATTCACATTCTGTTTTTCCTCCAAAGTATTCAAGACCATGTCATAGTGGTTCAGTAGTTGCGAGAGGCAGGAGTTTGACCTCTGCTCTAAACCCATGCTGCCCTGGGTTGTGTAATTGTTCTGAATCCATATGGTTAGCGATCTTGCTTTTTTAAAACCTTCCAAAGATTTTTATAATGTGGGACGAGGGTGCTATCAGTCGATTTTTTTTTGCTATTCCATTGCTGCCGGTTTCGTCTAGTGAGTTATATCTGGTGTTGATAACAACTGTGGGATGACCAGCGTGTCTAGGCTCCCTCTCCATAAAATATTTAAGGCTCGTGATAGGGGTTTCTTGTAGCTCTTAATGAACACGAGACTGGACCTCGGGCGAAGTGCATGAACGTGTTGTCAGAGACTTTTTCAAACCCAAGTGGGGTTAGAACTATGTCAGAAACTTTAAGGACATTGAAAATTTTTGAGTTGGCTAATGAAGACACTGAACCGTATTGGGACCAGCATTTGATTTAGTTCTTTGCTAGTACCAGTGTACCTTCCATCTTACGTGACCAGGGATCCAATACTAGATGTGGTTTTTACTCTGGATTTGGCATGTGAGAAGTATTATGGATTCCATTCAATCTAATTAATCGCTCTTAGCTCCCTTTGTCTCGCCTGGACTATCTGACTCACTTGAGTTCAGTATCTTCTCTTTCTGTAGCCAGTGCTGCCTTCCACACTTCAGATAATCCAGCACCTTTCACAAGTTCTTTGATTCTTCATCTTCTCTGGAGGGAGCGACTCTAGAGGAATCTCCTCTCTCTCTCTAGTTTACATCTTATCATTCTTTTTCTTAAGTGATATATGTCTCGAACTTTTAGTGCCACGAGTTAATTCCTTCCAGACATATGTTTGGATCCATGTTACTAGAGCTTTCTTTCCAAGTTGTTTTATTAAAGGCATGATTGATTTTATCTCAGTTGATGTTCTTATTGTGAAAGTTGAATTTGGCGAAAACACCCTCATGACTGTGTTGTGGTGGTCAGGACTCGTGTGCACGCTGGTCAGGACTCGTGTGCACGCTGGTCAGGACTCGTGTGCACGCTGGTCAGGACTCGTGTGCACGCTGGTCAGGACTCGTGTGCACGCTGGTCAGGACTCGTGTGCACGCTGGTCAGGACTCGTGTGCACGCTGGTCAGGACTCGTGTGCACGCTGGTCAGGACTCGTGTGCACGCTGGTCAGGACTCGTGTGCACGCTGGTCAGGACTCGT
Organism: Cherax quadricarinatus; assembly: GCF_038502225.1. NCBI lineage: Eukaryota > Metazoa > Arthropoda > Malacostraca > Decapoda > Parastacidae > Cherax > Cherax quadricarinatus. Next base: position 222,563 of record NC_091356.1, on the reverse strand, counting down.
GTGCACGCTGGTCAGGACTCGTGTGCACGCTGGTGAGGACTCGTGTGCACGCTGGTCAGAACTCGTGTGCACCCTGGTCAGGACTCGTGTACACGCTGGTCAGGAATCGTGTGCACGCTGGTCAGGACTCGTGTGCACGCTGGTCAGGACTCGTGTGCACGCTGGTCAGGACTCGTGTGCACCCTGGTCAGGACTCGTGTGCACGCTGGTCAGGAATCGTGTGCACGCTGGTCAGGACTCGTGTGCACGCTGGTCAGGACTCGTGTGAACGCTGGTCAGGACTCGTGTGCACCCTGGTCAGGACTCGTATGCACCCTGGTCAGGACTCGTGTGCACGCTGGTCAGGACTCGTGTGCACGCTGGTCAGGACTCGTGTGCACGCTGGCCAGGACTCGTGTGAACACTGGTCAGGACTCGTGTGCACGCTGGTCAGGACTCGTGTGCACCCTGGTCAGGACTCGTGTGCACGCTGGTCAGGACTCGTGTGAACGCTGGTCAGGACTCGTGTGCACGCTGGTCAGAACTCGTGTGCACGCTGGTCAGAACTCGTGTGAACGCTGGCCAGGACTCGTGTGCACGCTGGTCAGGACTCGTGTGCACGCTGGTCAGGACTCGTGTGCACGCTGGTCAGGACTCGTGTGCACGCTGATCAGGACTCGTGTGCACCCTGGTCAGGACTCGTGTGCACCCTGGTCAGGACTCGTGTGCACGCTGGTCAGGACTCGTGTGCACGCTGGTCAGGACTCGTGTGCACGCTGGTCAGGACTCGTGTGCACGCTGGTCAGGACTCGTGTGCACGCTGGTCAGGACTCGTGTGAACGCTGGTCAGGACTCGTGTGCACGCTGGTCAGGACTCGTGTGCACGCTGGCCAGGACTCGTGTGAACACTGGTCAGGACTCGTGTGCACGCTGGTCAGGACTCGTGTGCACCCTGGTCAGGACTCGTGTGCACGCTGGTCAGGACTCGTGTGCACGCTGGTCAGGACTCGTGTGCACGCTGGTCAGGACTCGTGTGCACGCTGGTCAGGACTCGTGTGCACGCTGGTCAGGACTCGTGTGCACGCTGGTCAGGACTCGTGTGCACGCTGGTCAGGACTCGTGTGCACGCTGGTCAGGACTCGTGTGAACGCTGGTCAGGACTCGTGTGCACGCTGGTCAGAACTCGTGTGCACGCTGGTCAGAACTCGTGTGCACGCTGGCCAGGACTCGTGTGCACGCTGGTCAGGACTCGTGTGCACGCTTGTCAGGACTCGTGTGCACGCTGGTCAGGACTCGTGTGCACGCTGATCAGGACTCGTGTGCACCCTGGTCAGGACTCGTGTGCACCCTGATCAGGACTCGTGTGCACGCTGGTCAGGACTCGTGTGCACGCTGGTCAGAACTCGTGTGCAGGCTGGTCAGGATTCGTGTGCACGCTGGTCAGAACTCGTGTGCACGCTGGTCAGAACTCGTGTGCACGCTGGTCAGGACTCGTGTGCACCCTGGTCAGGACTCGTGTGCACGCTGGTCAGTACTCGTGTGCACGCTGGTCAGGACTCGTGTGCACGCTGGTCAGAACTCGTGTGCAGGCTGGTCAGGATTCGTGTGCACGCTGGTCAGAACTCGTGTGCACGCTGGTCAGGACTCGTGTGCACGCTGGTCAGAACTCGTGTGCACGCTGGTCAGGACTCGTGTGCACGCTGGTCAGAACTCGTGTGCAGGCTGGTCAGGATTCGTGTGCACGCTGGTCAGAACTCGTGTGCACGCTGGTCAGGACTCGTGTGCACGCTGGTCAGGACTCGTGTGCACGCTGGTCAGGACTCGTGTGCACGCTGGTCAGAACTCGTGTGCACGCTGGTCAGGACTCGTGTGCACCCTGGTCAGAACTCGTGTGCACGCTGGTCAGGACTCGTGTGCACGCTGGTCAGGACTCGTGTGCACGCTGGTCAGAACTCGTGTGCACGCTGGTCAGGACTCGTGTGCACGCTGGTCAGGACTCGTGTGCACGCTGGTCAGGACTCGTGTGCACGCTGGTCTGAACGTTGATTAGGTTGTGAATTAACTGTTTCCGACACTGTTATATTTCCTACCAGGTCATCATTATTCTTGAAAATAGGGTTAAGGATATTCGCTAGTCTTGTCTGTTCCGCTGTTTGCTGGCTTAAGACGTATTTATTAGTTTCATTAGTTCAGTTGTGCGAGACTGTTCATCTGAACTGCCTCCAAGAATTATCTCTGCTTTAACATTATCTACTACGTTCTTCCATTTTAAGTGTCTTAAATCTAAATCGCAAAGCAGCACGATATTTGGGGCTGGGGCTGGAAAATTTTCCAGACAGTAATCAGATTTCAATATCTATTCCTTGAACTGTTGAGCAGGTGTATCTGGCAGCTTATATACTACAACAACTGACTAGTTTTGGTTCTCAATCTTTACTTCCAAAATATGAACTATATCATGTGTGGTGTTTAGTAACTCTGCAAATGAGAGAGACTTTGACATACAGGCCAACCCAACCTTGTTGCCTGTACTTTCTGTCGCTTCTAAATAAATTGTACCCTGATATCCATATTTCTTTGTCAAAGTGGTTTTTTGTGTGGGTCTCTGTGAGAGCCACAAACATCACATTTGCCTCCGAGATGTCCACTAATAAAAGGTATTTTTTGTTGTTAGTGGTTGGTTTAAGACCCTGTATATTTGAAACAAAAATATGATGCTTATACGTCGGGAAAGACTTTTGCTGATGGCATTAATATATGGGATTCTGGATTGGAATGGAAACCACTAACTGTGCCTCCACTCAAACAAGATGGAGCAATATTGTTCTAATCTCATGCATTTTCTTTCTACTTCCTGTAGGAAGACACTTTTTTTTTTTACTGAGGATACGTGTCGCCCACCACTGTCTTCTTCGCCTCTCACGGGCGAAAAGGCACTCCAATAAATGACTCAATAATCGCAAATGTGTTTTTTCTCTCACACAGTTATCGGTGTGCACCAGAACTGACGTTCACCTTCCAAGCACTGGAAAAAATGTCTTGTTATTGAATGGTTGGTGTCCCCGTTAACATTACCATCTACCGTGAAAATTACCACCCACCGTGAATATTACCAAATACCGTGAAAATTGCCACTCACCGTGAAAATTACCATCCACCGTGAAAATTACCACCCACCGTGAATATTACCACCCACCGTGAAAATTACCACCCACCGTGAATATTACCACCCACAGTGAAAATTACCACCCACCATGAAAATTACCACCTACCGTGAAAATTACCACCCACCGTGAATATTACCACCCACCGTGAAAATTACCACCCACCATGAAAATTACCACCCACCGTGAAAATTACCATCCACCGTGAAAATTACCACCCACCATGAAAATTACCACCTACCGTGAAAATTACCACCTACCGTGAAAATTACCACTCACCGTGAAAATTACCACCCACCGTGAAAATTACCACCTACCGTGAAAACTATCACCCACCGTGAAAATTACCACCCATCATGAAAAGTGCCACCCACTGTGAAAAACAATTGGTAAGAACAGAAATAAGAGCCCATCATGTAAATAACAGTCCACTGTTTAAACAAGTATCCGTGATCGTTGTTTGTGAGAATGATTACGGGTGTTCAGATTTGTTTGTCCCAGATGTTTGACAACACCAGCCAACAAAATTCACAAGTTCATTCATTCATCGATACCTCAAAGGCAATGGGACCGGACAACATCTCCCCGTGGGTCCTTAGAGAGGGAGCAGATATGTTGTGCATGCCACTTACCACAATCTTCAACACGTCCCTGGAAACTGGGCAACTACCTGAGGTATGGAAGACGGCAAATGTAGTTCCCATTTTTAAAAAAGGAGATAGAAAAGAGGCACTAAACTATAGACCTGTGTCATTGACGTGTATAGTATGCAAAATTATGGAGAAGATTATCAGGAGGAGAGTGGTGGAGCACCTGGAACTGAACAAGAGTATAAATGCCAACCAGCACGGATTCACGGAAGGCAAATCCTGTGTCACAAACCTTCTGGAGTTTTATGATAAAATAACAGAAGTAAGACACGAGAGAGAGGGGTGGGTTGATTGCATCTTCTTGGACTGCAAGAAGGCCTTTGACACAGTTCCTCACAAGAGATTAGTGCAGACGCTAGAGCATCAGGCGCATATAACAGGAAGGGCACTGCAATGGATCAGAGAATACCTGACAGGGAGGCAACAACGAGTCATGGTACGTAATGATGTATCACAGTGGGCACCTGTGACGAGCGGGGTCCCACAGGGGTCGCTCCTAGGACCAGTGCTATTTTTGGTATATGTGAACGACATGACGGAAGGGTTAGACTCAGAAGTGTCCCTGTTTGCAGATGATGTGAAGTTAATGAGGAGAATTAAATCTGATGAGGACCAGGCAGGACTTCAAAGAGACCTGGACAGACTGGACACCTGGTCCAGCAAATGGCTTCTCGAATTTAATCCTGCCAAATGCAAAGTCATGAAGATAGGGGAAGGGCACAGAAGACCACAGACAGAGTATAGGCTAGGTGGCCAAAGACTGCAAACCCCACTCAAAGAGAAAGATCTTGGGGTGAGTATAACACCGAGCATGTCTCCGGAAGCACACATCAATCAGATAACTGCTGCAGCATATGGGCGCTTGGCAAACCTGAGAACAGCATTCCGATACCTTAGTAAGGAATCATTCAAGACACTGTACACCGTGTATGTCAGGCCCATACTGGAGTATGCAGCACCTGTTTGGAACCCGCACTTGATAAAGCACGTCAAGAAACTAGAGAAAGTACAAAGGTTTGCGACAAGGTTAGTTCCAGAGCTAAGGGGAATGTCCTATGAAGAAAGATTAAGGGAAATCGGCCTGACGACACTGGAGGACAGGAGTGTCAGGGGAGACATGATAACGACATATAAAATACTGCATGGAATAGACAAGGTGGACAAAGACAGGATGTTCCAGGGAGGGGACACAGAAACAAGAGGCCACAATTGGAAGTTGAAGACACAAATGAGTCAGAGAGATAGTAGGAAGTATTTCTTCAGTCATAGAGTTGTAAGGCAGTGGAATAGCCTAGAAAATGACGTAGTGGAGGCAGGAACCATACACAGTTTTAAGACGAGGTTTGATAAAGCTCATGGAGCGGGGAGAGAGAGGGCCTAGTAGCAACCGGTGAAGAGGCGGGGCCAGGAGCTAAGACTCGACCCCTGCAACCACAAATAGGTGAGTACAAATAGGTGAGTACACACACACACACACACACACACACACACACACACACACACACACACACATATATATATATATATATATATATATATATATATATATATATATATATATATATATATATATATATGCAAGGAATTCGCGAGAGCAGGCGAAATATACACAAACACTGATCTCTGGCTGAAGGAGACTCGAACCTACGAACCTTAGGACAAGGTACGCAGTGCTTTACCAATCTACCCACACTGGACCAATACCTTGGCGTGTAGCATGAGCTACACGTTTGATCCAAGGCAGCCAGCTTTCAGGGAGAAGGCTTACAGCTTTTCATCTCATCCCCTGCATGCATCAGCCTTACTAGAGATTTGAACAATGCAAGGAATTCGCGAGAGCATGCGAAATATACACAAACACTGATCTCTGGCTGAAGGAGACTCGAACCTACGAACCTTAGGACAAGGTACGCAGTGCTTTACCAATCTACCCACACTGGACCAATACTTTGGCGTGTAGCATGAGCTACACGTTTGATCCAAGGCAGCCAGCTTTCAGGGAGAAGGCTTACAGCTTTTCATCTCATCCCCTGCATTACAGCCTTACTTTGGTAAAGCACTGCGTACCTTGTCCTAAGGTTCGTAGGTTCGAGTCTCCTTCAGCCAGAGATCAGTGTTTGTATATATATATATATATATATATATATATTATATATATATATATATATATATATATATATATATATATATATATATATATATATATATATATATATATATATATATATTCAACAAGTCGGCCGTCTCCCACAGAGGCAGGGTGACCCAAAAAAGAAAGAAAATCCCCAAAAAGAAAATACTTTCATCATCATTCAACACTTTCACCACACTCACACATTATCACTGCTTTTGCAGAGGTGCTCAGAATACAACAGTTTAGAAGCATATACGTATAAAGATACACAACATATCCCTCCAAACTGCCAATATCCCAAACCACTCCTTTAAAGTGCAGGCATTGTACTTCCCATTTCCAGGACTCAAGTCCGACTATATGAAAATAACCGGTTTCCCTGAATCCCTTCACTAAATATTACACTGCTCACACTCCAACAGATCGTCAGGTCCCAAGTATCATTCGTCTCCATTCACTCCTATCTAACACGCTCATGCACGCTTGCTGGAAGTCTAAGCCCCTCGCCCACAAAACCTCCTTTACCCCCTCTTTCCAACCCTTTCGAGGACGACCCCTACCCCTCTTTCCTTCCCCTATAGATTTATATGCTTTCCATGTCATTCTACTTTGATCCATTCTCTCTAAATGACCAAACCACCTCAACAACCCCTCTTCTGCCCTCTGACTAATGCTTTTATTAACTCCACACCTTCTAAATTCCACACTCCGAATTTTCTGCATAATATTTACACCACACATTGCCCTTAGACAGGACATCTCCACTGCCTCCAACCGTCTCATCGCTGCTGCATTTACCACCCAAGCTTCACATCCATATAAGAGTGTTGGTACTACTATACTTTCATACATTCCCTTCTTTGCCTCCATAGATAACGTTTTTTGACTCCACATATACCTCAACGCACCACTCACCTTTTTTCCCTCATCAATTCTATGATTAACCTCATCCTTCATAAATCCATCCGCCGACACGTCAACTCCCAAGTATCTGAAAACATTCACTTCTTCCATACTCCTCCTCCCCAATTTGATATCCAATTTTTCTTTATCTAAATCATTTGATACCCTCATCACCTTACTCTTTTCTATGTTCACTTTCAACTTTCTACCTTTACACACATTCTCAAACTCATCCACTAACCTTTGCAATTTTTCTTTAGAATCTCCCATAAGCAAAGTATCATCAGCAAAAAGTAACTGTGTCAATTCCCATTTTGAATTTGATTCCCCATAATTTAATCCCACCCCTCTCCCGAACACCCTAGCATTTACTTCTTTTACAACCCCATCTATAAATATATTAAACAACCATGGTGACATTACACATCCCTGTCTAAGACCTACTTTTACCGGGAAGTATTCTCCCTCTCTTCTACACACCCTAACCTGAGCCTCACTATCCTCATAAAAGCTCTTTACAGCATTTAGTAACTTACCACCTATTCCATAAACTTGCAACATCTGCCACATTGCTCCTCTATCCACTCTATCATATGCCTTTTTTAAATCCATAAATGCAATAAAAACTTCCCTACCTTTATCTAAATACTGTTCACATATATGCTTCAATGTAAACACTTGATCTACACATCCCCTACCCACTCTGAAGCCTCCTTGCTCATCCGCAATTCTACATTCTGTCTTACCTCTAATTCTTTCAATTATAACCCTACCGTATACTTTTCCTGGTATACTCAGTAAACTTATTCCTCTATAATTTTTACAATCTCTTTTGTCCCCTTCCCTTTATATAAAGGGACTATACATGCTCTCCGCCAATCCCTAGGTACCTTCCCCTCTTTCATACATTTATTAAACAAAAGTACCAACCACTCCAACACTATATCCCCCCCTGCTTTTAACATTTCTGTCATGATCCCATCAGTTCCAGCTGCTTTACCCCCTTTCATTCTACGTAATACCTCACGTACCTCCACCACACTTACATTCTGCTCTTCTTCACTCCTAAAAGATGGTATACCTCCCTGGCCAGTGCATGAAATTACCGCCTCCCTTTCTTCCTCGACATTTAAAAGTTCCTCAAAATATTCTCGCCATCTATCTAATACCTCCCTCTCCCCATCTACTAACTACCCTACTCTGTTTTTAACTGACAAATCCATACTTTCCCTAGGCTTTCTTAACTTGTTTAACTCACTCCAAATTTTTTTCTTATTTTCATTAAAATTTCTTGACAGTGCCTCTCCCACTCTATCATCTGCTCTCCTTTTGCACTCTCTCACCACTCTCTTCACCTTTCTTTTACTCTCCAGATACTCTGCTCTTCTTATAACACTTCTGCTTTGTAAAAACCTCTCATAAGCTAACTTTTTCTCTTTTATCACACCCTTTACTTCATCATTCCACCAATCACTCCTCTTTCCACCTGCCCCCACCCTCCTATAACCACAAACTTCTGCCCCACATTCTAATACTGCAATTTTAAGACTATTCCAACCCTCTTCAACCCCCCCACTACTCATCTTTGCACTAGCCCACCTTTCTGCCAATAGTTGCTTATATCTCACCCGAACTTCCTCCTCCCTTAGTTTATACACTTTCACCTCCCTCTTACTTGTTGTTGCCACCTTCCTCTTTTCCCATCTACCTCTTACTCTAACTGTAGCTACAACTAAATAATGATCCGATATATCAGTTGCCCCTCTATAAACATGTACATCCTGGAGCCTACCCATCAACCTTTTATCCACCAATACATAATCTAACAAACTACTTTCATTACGTGCTACATCATACCTTGTATATTTATTTATCCTCTTTTTCATAAAATATGTATTACTTATTACCAAATTTCTTTCTACACATAGCTCAATTAAAGGCTCCCCATTTACATTTACCCCTGGCACCCCAAATTTACCTACTACTCCCTCCATAACATTTTTACCCACTTTAGCATTGAAATCCCCAAACACCATTACTCTCACACTTGATTCAAAACTCACCACGCATTCACTCAACATTTCCCAGAATCTCTCTCTCTCCTCTACACTTCTCTCTTCTCCAGGTACATACACGCTTACTATAACCCACTTTTCACATCCAATCTTTATTTTACTCCACATAATCCTTGAATTTATGCATTTGTAGTCCCTTTTTTCCTGCCATAGCTTATCCTTCAACATTATTGCTACTCCTCCTTTAGCTCTAACTCTATTTGAAACCCCTGACCTAATCCCATTTATTCCTCTCCATTGAAACTCTCCCACCCCCTTCAGCTTTGTTTCACTTAAAGCCAGGACATCCAGTTTCTTTTCATTCATAACATCCACAATCATCTCTTTCTTATCATTTGCACAACATCCACGCACATTCAGACTTCCCACTTTGACAATTTTCTTCTTCTTATTCTTTTTAGTAATCTTTAAAGGAAAAGGGGTTACTAGCCCATTGTTCCCGGCATTTTAGTTGACTTTTACAACACGCATGGCTTACGGAGGAAAGATTCTTATTCCACTTCCCCATGGATATAAAAGGAAAAGTAATAAGACCAAGAACTATTAAGATAAAATCAAAGAAAACTCAGATGAGTGTGTATATAAACGTGTACATGTATGTGTAGTGTGACCTAAGTGTAAGTAGAAGTAGCAAGACATACCTGTGATCTTGCATATTTATGAGACAGACAAAAGACACCAGCAATCCTACCATCATGTAAAACAATTACAGGCTTTCATTTTACACTCACTTGGCAGGACGGTAGTACCTCCCTGGGTGGTTACTGTCTACCAACCTACTACCTACATATATATATATATATATATATATATATATATATATATATATATATATATATATATATATATATATATTATATATATATATATATATATATAGAGAGATAGATAGATAGATAGATACATATATATATATATATATATATATATATATGTATCTATCTATCTATCTATCTATCTATATATATATATATATATTGTATGCAGAACAAGCCGCATGCTGATGGAAATATATAGCTCTCGATCTTTCGCACACTCGTGCATCATCAGGAGCTATGCAATTTTGCAAGACAGTAACGGATGGGAGGGGAAATTCTCTGGGGCAAGGCAGAAAGTACCAATGGTAACCCATGTCACAGCTGTAGTATCCCATGTTACAAATGTAATATGGGTTACCACTGATACCTTCTGCCGCCTTGCCTCAGAGAATCTCCCCTCTTATCTGTTGCTGCTCTGCAACATTGTATAGCTCCTGACGACGCACATGAGTGTGAAAGATCGCGAGCTAAAGATTTCTATCCTCACGTGGCTTGTTCTACATTGTTAAGATCGCCTGTTTGCGATTGTATTGCATATATACTGTATGTATCATAACAGATATTTCCAGTCATTCCAGGCAGTGTGGCTCTCTGGCAGCAGCGTCCAGCAGTAGTTCGACCATGATGGCTTGAAGTGGTTCACCCTGAAGGGTTCTATTTTCCCACGGTGTTTGGAACAGAACACTAAGTTCAGCTTTGAGTTCAGTGTCGCTCCCAGAAATATAAGTTAGAAACACGGGTTTAAATTATGTTTTAGAAGTTCGTTGGTTTAGTGTTCGTAATTGTTGTTGATGAAGGTAGCGATGTTTTTGTTAATGTTTCGTGTGTATTGTGTCTTTGTGTTGTGTTAAATGAACAACTAGTGTTCTTTGTTTATAAGTTCGGATTATTATTGTGTTCAGATTGAAGACACAGGTGCTACACACACAGGTGCTACACACACACACACACAGGTGTTGCACAGGCAGGTGTTAGGTACCTGTGTGTGTGTGTGGGGAAGCAGGTGTTGGGGCGGGAAGGTGGAAGGTGAAGTATTATTCAGTGATTTCTCACCTTTAGAGCATCCCACTCTCTCTCTCTCTCTCTCTCTCTCTCTCTCTCTCTCTCTCTCTCTCTCTCTCTCTCTCTCTCCTTTTCTCTCTCTCTCCTCTGGCTCATCTGACTCTTATTCCTTTACAGGTTAAGGATCTCTCTAACTTATTGACTAAGAGCTGTTACTCATCAGCTCATTTGAGCATTTTTATTGTTATGAGCATACAAGTAGGGAACTAGATGAAGTTGCTCATCTCGTGCTCAGCATCTTTCTTCTGATCAACTGACGTATCTCTCTGACATCATTTGCTTCGAATGTGTTCCTACTCGAGTCATCCTGTATGTTATCTCAGATGGAGTATGTTCCTGAGATAGGGTACAGCCAGAGTAGTCTCTGCTTCTCGTCCTCGTCTTTGGCATAAGCTTGTTCTCTCGCTCTCTCTGCGGATCCAGTGCTTTTACAATTTCCTTGTACATACAGTGCCTCCACATCCTCTCCTATGTTGAAGGCTCTCTAAATGACAGATCCATCCAGATGGGTCCATCGAGATCTCTCTCTCTCTCTCTCTCTCTTTCTCTCTCTCTTTCTCTCTCTCTTTTTTTTTTTTTTTTTTTTTTTTTTAAACATGGTTTGAAAAGGTTGGGATCCTAGGTTTATTGACAAGCTATTTACGGGTTAAATTTCTTTATTGACAAGCTAGGCTTTACCTACATCAGCTCATTTAAAACTTTTTTATTGTTATGGACATACAAGTAGGAACAGGATGATTTGGGCCATCTGTGGGAGCATTTTCATTTGATCAACTGCGTAATCTCGTTGACATCTTTATGCTGTGAATTTTTCCATACTCAGTCATCCTGGGTATGTATGATCTCAGATGGGTGTTTCGGGAAAAAGGGTACAGCCAAGTAAGTTCTTTTCTCCCCGTCTTGGGCAAAAAGCTTTTTCGCGCTGCCTCAAGTGGATCAAGTGTGGTATTTTGACAATATTGGCCTTGTACAAAACAGTAAGGCCACCCCATCCCCCCTATGTTAAAGGCTCTCTGAAATAAGATCCATCAGGATGGGCCCAGGCGAAGATGAGACGTCTTGCTCTGTTCTCTACTCTGTCAAGCAGTCGCAGATGAGAGGGGGACAGGCAAACCAAGAAAGTGGAGCATACTCAAGGTGTGAGCGTCTTGTGCCTCGTACAGGATCTTGCACCCCTACTGTCAAGCAGATGTGAGATACGGCGAAGTGCTGTAAGCTTCCTGGCTGCCTTGTTTGCAAGATTTACAACATGGTTCTTCATGGTTAGTTTGAGTCAAATTTCACCCCAAGGATATCAACTTCTTCTCCAGGTGCCAACATCGTCCCATTCATCCTTACTACTGCACCAGCATTACCATCATGGTGCCTAGAGACGATCATCATTTGCGTTTTCTCAGGTGCAAATGTTACTTGCCATCTATTTCCCCAAGCTGATATAGCTCTCAGCTGGTAATTGATGTAGCTAGAGCAGCTGGCATTTCTTCTCTTGGATAAGTGAATGTCAGTGTACAGTCGTCTGCATATGCATGTGATTCTGGGATGAGATGAAGAAGGTCGTTGAAGAGACATTCCATAACAGTGGACCCAGCACACTTCCTTGTGAACGCTTGCCCCAATAGGATGTCTTGCTGATTCCGTTCCATTGAGGACTACACTTAGAGATCTACCATGAAGGTAATCACTGAGAGACATAGCGTAGAGCCTGCAATTCCCAGTGCTTGAAGTTTTGCTAAGAGGCCCTGGTGCCACACCCGGTCGAAAGCGCCAGCAATGTCCAGTGCTACCACACAGCTGACTTTGGATTCATCCAGTGACTGGTGCCACTTAGTGGAGAGGTTTAACAACAGATCAGCAGCAGAGTAACCTTTCCTGAAGCCATATTGACGATCACAAAGTAGTGAGTGGTGAGCAAAGAAATCTGTCATTTGTCTTGAGATTATTGTCTCAAGGATCTTACCAGTGATTGACAGGAGTGACACTGGTCTGTAGTTGCTGATTTCTGCTCTGCTCTTCTTTTGTGAACAGGGACTACATTTGCCTCTTTCCATGGAGAGGGCCATTTGCACTGTACTAGGCAGTGCTGAAAGATGCGAGTTAGAGGTGCTGCTAGCTGGTCTGCACATCTTCTCAACAATCTTGGGCTCAACTTGTCTGGGCCCACAGCCTTTCTTGGTCAAGGATTTAAGAAGGAAATGCACCTCCTCCTGCCTTATTGTCACCCTGACAGTTTTGACACAGTTCTTGCAGCTAGCCAAGGAGGGTCCCTTGCTGGATCAGGAACTGCATTTTGGTAGCAAAGTGTTCAGCAAAGAGGTCCGCTTTCTCTTGACTACTAGTAGAGGTGGTCCCATCCTGTCGATTTAGAGGTGGAATAAGTTCATCAGGCAGATAACCTTGTCTGTCCTTGACCAGGGACCACCAGGTTTTGGAGCCTACCCTACCTGATGCTAACTTTCTTTTAGTGTCCACCTCCCATTTAGCAATGGCCCACTTTTGAACATCACCCATATGCCTACAGGCTTGCATGTGCAAGTTCCTGTTATAGGTTGTAGGATGTCTCTTATACCTTCGCCATGCTTTGTACTTAGCAGTAGCAGCCTCTCTACAACGAAAGCCAAACCAAGGCTGATCTGTAGGCTTTGTCACATATTGCCGGTGAGGAATGTGTTCTTGTTGCAGATTAAGGATGTGTCCAGTGAAGGCTTTCTCTCTCTCTCTCTCTCTCTCTCTCTCTCTCCCTCTTTTTTTTTTTTTTCCCCCCCCCCCCCCCCTCTCTCTCTCTCTCTCTCTCTCTCTCTTCTCAGCTCTATACAACCACTTGTTAAATCCTAAACATCTAACAGTTGAAAATAATTTCCTTTCATATAAATAATCGAATTATTAAATTTCGATAATTATTAGGTTTCAATAATTGTCAACTGCTGATCTAGCAATTATAGATTTAACATTTTTTCTGAAGGTTAATTTTAGCGAGATAATTAGTGTCAGAATGATTTGTGTCGGAATAATTTGTCACAGAATAATTCATGTCAAAATAATTTGTGTCAGAATTTGTGTCAGAATAATTTGTGTCAGAATTAAATTGCTTCAAAATTAATTTGCGTCAGAAATCATTTATGACAGAGTCAGTGTCAAAATTAATTTGTCGGATTTAATTTGTGTCAGAACAATTTGTGTCAAAATTAATTTGTGTCAGAATAATTCGTGCCAGAATAATTTGTGTGAAAATAATCTCCTCTGCGAGAAGATCTTAGCGTTACATTCAGATTATTTTTAATCTCTCCCTTTACAAAATTCTCTCTTCACTGACGCTGCCTGGGAGTTTGTTCCACTCACTGACGCTACCTGGGAGTTTGTTCCATTCACCGACGCTACCTTTGAGTTTGTCCCACTCACTGACGCTACCTGGGAGTTTGTTCCACTCACTGACGCTACCTGGGAGTTTGTTCCACTCACTGACGCTGCCTGGGAGTTTGTTCCACTCACTGACGCTACCTGGGAGTTTGTTTCACTCACTGACGCTACCTGGGAGTTTGTTCCACTCACTGACGCTACCTGGGAGTTTGTTCCACTCACTGACGCTACCTGGGAGTTTGTTTCACTCACTGACGCTACCTGGGAGTTTGTTCCACTCACTGATGCTACGTGGGAGTTTGTTCCACTCACTGACGCTGCCTGGGAGTTTGTTCCACTCACTGACGCTGCCTGGGAGTTTGTTCCACTCACTGATGCTACCTGGGAGTTTGTTCCACTCACTGACGCTACCTGGGAGTTTGTTCCACTCACTGACGCTACCTGGGAGTTTGTTTCACTCACTGACGCTACCTGGGAGTTTGTCCCACTCACTGACGCTACCTGGGAGTTTGTCCACTCACTGACGCTACCTGGGAGTTTGATCCACTCACTGACGCTACCTGGAGTTTGTTCCACTCACTGACGCTACCTGGGAGTTTGTTCCACTCACTGACGCTGCCTGGGAGTTTGTTCCACTCACTGACGCTACCTGGGAGTTTTGTCCCACTCACTGACGCTACCTGGGAGTTTGTTCCACTCACTGACGCCTACCTGGGAGTTTGTTCCCACTCACTGACGCTACCTGGGAGTTTGTCCCACTCACTGACGCTACCTGGGAGTTTGTTACACTCACTGACGCTACCTGGGAGTTTGTTCCACTCACTGACGCTACCCTGGGAGTTTGTCCCACTCACTGACGCTACCTGGGAGTTTGTCCCACTCACTGACGCTACCTGGGAGTTTGTTCCACTCACTGACGCTACCTGGGAGTTTGTCCCACTCACTGACGCTACCTGAGAGTTTGTCCCACTCACTGACGCTACCTAGGAGTTTGTCCCACTCACTGACGCTACCTGGGAGTTTGTCCCACTCACTGACGCTACCTGGGAGTTTGTTCCACTCACTGACGCTACCTGGGAGTTTGTCCCACTCACTGACGCTACCTGGGAGTTTGTCCCACTCACTGACGCTACCTGGGAGTTTGTCCCACTCACTGACGCTACCTGGGAGTTTGTTCCACTCTCTGACGCTACCTGGGAGTTTGTCCCACTCACTGACGCTACCTGGGAGTTTGTCCCACTCACTGACGCTACCTAGGAGTTTGTCTCACTCACTGACGCTACCTGGGAGTTTGTCCCACTCACCGACGCTACCTGGGAGTTTGTTCCACTCACTGACGCTACCTGGGAGTTTGTCCCACTCACTGACGCTACCTGGGAGTTTGTCCCACTCACTGACGCTACCTGGGAGTTTGTCCCACTCACTGACGCTACCTGGGAGTTTGTCCACTCACTGACGCTACCTGGGAGTTTGTTCCACTCGCTGACGCTACTTGGGAGTTTGTCCCACTCACTGACGCTACCTGGGAGTTTGTCCCACTCACTGACGCTACCTGGGAGTTTGTCCCACTCACTGACGCTACCTGGGAGTTTGTTCCACTCACTGACGCTACCTGGGAGTTTGTTCCACTCACTGACGCTACCTGGGAGTTTGTCCCACTCACTGACGCTACCTGGGAGTTTGTCCCACTCACTGACGCTACCTGGGAGTTTCTTCCACTCACTGACGCTACCTGGGAGTTTGTTCCACTCGCTGACGCTACCTGGGAGTTTGTCCCACTCACTGACGCTACCTGGGAGTTTGTCCCACTCACTGACGCTACCTGGGAGTTTGTCCCACTCACTGACGCTACCTGGGAGTTTGTCCCACTCACTGACGCTACCTGGGAGTTTGTTCCACTCACTGACGCTACCTGGGAGTTTGTTCCACTCACTGATGCTACCTGGGAGTTTGTTTCACTCACTGACGCTACCTGGGAGTTTGTCCCACTCACTGACGCTACCTGGGAGTTTGTTCCACTCACTGACGCTACCTGGGAGTTTGTTCCACTCACTGACGCTACCTGGGAGTTTGTCCCACTCACTGACGCTACCTGGGAGTTTGTTCCACTCACTGACGCTACCTGGGAGTTTGTTCCACTCACTGACGCTACCTGGGAGTTTGTTCCACTCGCTGACGCTACTTGGGAGTTTGTCCCACTCACTGACGCTACCTGGGAGTTTGTCCCACTCACTGACGCTACCTGGGAGTTTGTCCCACTCACTGACGCTACCTGGGAGTTTGTTCCACTCACTGACGCTACCTGGGAGTTTGTTCCACTCACTGACGCTACCTGGGAGTTTGTCCCACTCACTGACGCTACCTGGGAGTTTGTCCGAGTCACTGACGCTACCTGGGAGTTTCTTCCACTCACTGACGCTACCTGGGAGTTTGTCCCACTCACTGACGCTACCTGGGAGTTTGTCCCACTCACTGACGCTACCTGGGAGTTTGTCCCACTCACTGACGCTACCTGGGAGTTTGTCCCACTCACTGACGCTACCTGGGAGTTTGTTCCACTCACTGACACTACCTGGGAGTTTGTTCCACTCACTGATGCTACCTGGGAGTTTGTTCCACTCACTGACGCTACCTGGGAGTTTGTTCCACTCACTGACGCTACCTGGGAGTTTGTTTCACTCACTGACGCTACCTGGGAGTTTCTTCCACTCACTGACGCTACCTGGGAGTTTGTTCCACTCGCTGACGCTACCTGGGAGTTTGTCCCACTCACTGACGCTACCTGGGAGTTTGTCCCACTCACTGACGCTACCTGGGAGTTTGTCCCACTCACTGACGCTACCTGGGAGTTTGTCCCACTCACTGACGCTACCTGGGAGTTTGTTCCACTCACTGACGCTACCTGGGAGTTTGTTCCACTCACTGATGCTACCTGGGAGTTTGTTTCACTCACTGACGCTACCTGGGAGTTTGTCCCACTCACTGACGCTACCTGGGAGTTTGTTCCACTCACTGACGCTACCTGGGAGTTTGATCCACTCACTGACGCTACCTGGGAGTTTGTCCCACTCACTGACGCTACCTGGGAGTTTGTTCCACTCACTGACGCTACCTGGGAGTTTGTTCCACTCACTGACGCTACCTGGGAGTTTGTTCCACTCGCTGACGCTACTTGGGAGTTTGTCCCACTCACTGACGCTACCTGGGAGTTTGTCCCACTCACTGACGCTACCTGGGAGTTTGTCCCACTCACTGACGCTACCTGGGAGTTTGTTCCACTCACTGACGCTACCTGGGAGTTTGTTCCACTCACTGACGCTACCTGGGAGTTTGTCCCACTCACTGACGCTACCTGGGAGTTTGTCCGAGTCACTGACGCTACCTGGGAGTTTCTTCCACTCACTGACGCTACCTGGGAGTTTGTCCCACTCACTGACGCTACCTGGGAGTTTGTCCCACTCACTGACGCTACCTGGGAGTTTGTCCCACTCACTGACGCTACCTGGGAGTTTGTCCCACTCACTGACGCTACCTGGGAGTTTGTTCCACTCACTGACACTACCTGGGAGTTTGTTCCACTCACTGATGCTACCTGGGAGTTTGTTCCACTCACTGACGCTACCTGGGAGTTTGTTCCACTCACTGACGCTACCTGGGAGTTTGTTTCACTCACTGACGCTACCTGGGAGTTTGTTCCACTCACTGACGCTACCTGGGAGTTTGATCCACTCACTGACGCTACCTGGGAGTTTGTCCCACTCATTGACGCTACCTGGGAGTTTGTTCCACTCACTGACGCTACCTGGGAGTTTGTTCCACTCACTGACGCTACCTGGGAGTTTGTTCCACTCACTGACGCTACCTGGGAGTTTGTTCCACTCACTGACGCTACCTGGGAGTTTGTTCCACTCACTGACGCTACCTGGGAGTTTGTTCCACTCACTGACGCTACCTGGGAGTTTGTTCCCACTCACTGACGCTACCTGGGAGTTTGTGCCACTCACTGACGCTACCTGGGAGTTTGTTCCACTCACTGACGCTACCTGGGAGTTTGTTCAACTCACTGACGCTACCTGGGAGCTTGTTTCACTCACTGACGCTACCTGGGAGTTTGTCCCATTCACTGACGCTACCTGGGAGTGTGTTCCACCCACTGACGCTACCTGGGAGTTTGTCCCACTCGCTGACGCTACCTGGTAGTTTGTTCCACTCGCTGACGCTACCTGGGAGTTTGTTCCACTCACTGACGCTACCTGGGAGTTTGTTCCACTCGCTGACGCTACCTGGGACTTTGTTCCACTCACTGACGCTACCTGGGAGTTTGTTCCACTCGCTGACGCTACCTGGGAGTTTGTTCCACTCACTGACGCTACCTGGGAGTTTGTCCCACTCACTGACGCTACCTGAGAGTTTGTCCCACTCACTGCCGCTACCTAGGAGTTTGTCCCACTCACTGACGCTACCTGGGAGTTTGTCCCACTCACTGACGCTAACTGGGAGTTTGTACCACTCACTGACGCTACCTAGGAGTTTGTCACACTCACTGACGCTACCTGGGAGTTTGTCCCACTCACTGACGCTACCTGGGAGTTTGTCCCACTCACTGACGCTACCTGGGAGTTTGTTCCACTCACTGACGCTACCTGGGAGTTTGTCCCACTCACTGACGCTACCTGGGAGTTTGTCCCACTCACTGACGCTACCTAGGAGTTTGTCTCACTCACTGACGCTACCTGGGAGTTTGTCCCACTCACCGACGCTACCTGGGAGTTTGTTCCACTCACTGACGCTACCTGGGAGTTTGTTCCACTCACTGACGCTACCTGGGAGTTTGTCCCACTCACTGACGCTACCTGGGAGTTTGTCCCACTCACTGACGCTACCTGGGAGTTTGTCCCACTCACTTACGCTACCTGGGAGTTTGTCCCACTCACTGACGCTACCTGGGAGTTTGTCCCACTCACTGACGCTACCTGGGAGTTTGTTCCACTCGCTGACGCTACTTGGGAGTTTGTCCCACTCACTGACGCTACCTGGGAGTTTGTCCCACTCACTGACGCTACCTGGGAGTTTGTCCCACTCACTGACGCTACCTGGGAGTTTGTCCCACTCACTGACGCTACCTGGGAGTTTGTTCCACTCACTGACGCTACCTGGGAGTTTGTTCCACTCACTGACGCTACCTGGGAGTTTGTCCCACTCACTGACGCTACCTGGGAGTTTGTCCCACTCACTGACGCTACCTGGGAGTTTCTTCCACTCACTGACGCTACCTGGGAGTTTGTTCCACTCGCTGACGCTACCTGGGAGTTTGTCCCACTCACTGACGCTACCTGGGAGTTTGTCCCACTCACTGACGCTTCCTGGGAGTTTGTCCCACTCACTGACGCTACCTGGGAGTTTGTCCCACTCACTGACGCTACCTGGGAGTTTGTTCCTCTCACTGACGCTACCTGGGAGTTTGTTCCACTCACTGAAGCTACCTGGGAGTTTGTTCCACTCACTGACGCTACCTGGGAGTTTGTTCCACTCACTGACGCTACCTGGGAGTTTGTTTCACTCACTGACGCTACCTGGGAGTTTGTCTCACTCACTGACGCTACCTGGGAGTTTGTTCCACTCACTGACGCTACCTGGGAGTTTGATCCACTCACTGACGCTACCTGGGAGTTTGTCCCACTCACTGACGCTACCTGGGAGTTTGTTCCACTCACTGACGGTACCTGGGAGTTTGTTCCACTCACTGACGCTACCTGGGAGTTTGTTCCACTCGCTGACGCTACTTGGGAGTTTGTCCCACTCACTGACGCTACCTGGGAGTTTGTCCCACTCACTGACGCTACCTGGGAGTTTGTCCCACTCACTGACGCTACCTGGGAGTTTGTCCCACTCACTGACGCTACCTGGGAGTTTGTTCCACTCACTGACGCTACCTGGGAGTTTGTTCCACTCACTGACGCTACCTGGGAGTTTGTCCCACTCACTGACGCTACCTGGGAGTTTGTCCCACTCACTGACGCTACCTGGGAGTTTGTTCCACTCACTGACGCTACCTGGGAGTTTGTTCCACTCACTGATGCTACCTGGGAGTTTGTTCCACTCACTGACGCTACCTGGGAGTTTGTTCCACTCACTGACGCTACCTGGGAGTTTGTTTCACTCACTGACGCTACCTGGGAGTTTGTCCCACTCACTGACGCTACCTGGGAGTTTGTTCCACTCACTGACGCTACCTGGGAGTTTGATCCACTCACTGACGCTACCTGGGAGTTTGTCCCACTCACTGACGCTATCTGGGAGTTTGTTCCACTCACTGACGCTACCTGGGAGTTTGTTCCACTCACTGACGCTACCTGGGAGTTTGTTCCACTCACTGACGCTACCTGGGAGTTTGTTCCACTCACTGACGCTACCTGGGAGTTTGTTCCACTCACTGACGCTACCTGGGAGTTTGTTCCACTCACTGACGCTACCTGGGAGTTTGTTCCACTCACTGACGCTACCTGGGAGTTTGTCCCACTCACTGACGCTACCTGGGAGTTTGTTCCACTCACTGACGCTACCTGGAAGTTTGTTCAACTCACTGACGCTACCTGGGAGCTTGTTTCACTCACTGACGCTACCTGGGAGTTTGTCCCATTCACTGACGCTACCTGGGAGTGTGTTCCACTCACTGACGCTACCTGGGAGTTTGTCCCACTCGCTGACGCTACCTGGTAGTTTGTTCCACTCGCTGACGCTACCTGGGAGTTTGTTCCACTCACTGACGCTACCTGGGAGTTTGTTCCACTCGCTGACGCTACCTGGGAGTTTATTCCACTCGCTGACGCTACCTGGGACTTTGTTCCACTCACTGACGCTACCTGGGAGTTTGTTCCACTCACTGACGCTACCTGGGAGTTTGTTCCACTCGCTGACGCTACCTGGGAGTTTGTTCCACTCACTGACGCTACCTTGGAGTTTGTTCCATTCACCGACGCTACCTTTGAGTTTGTCCCACTCACTGACGCTACCTGGGAGTTTGTTCCACTCACTGACGCTACCTGGGAGTTTGTTCCACTCACTGACGCTGCCTGGGAGTTTGTTCCACCCACTGACGCTACCTAGAAGTTTGTTCCACTCACTGACGCTACCTGGGAGTTTGTTTCACTCACTGACGCTACCTGGGAGTTTGTTCCACTCACTGACGCTACCTGGGAGTTTGTTCCACTCACTGACGCTACCTGGGAGTTTGTTCCACTCACTGACGCTTCCTGGGAGTTTGTTTCACTAACTAACGCTACCTGGGAGTTTGTTCCACTCACTGACGCTACCTGGGAGTTTGTTCCACTCACTGACGCTACCTGGGAGTTTGTTCCACCCACTGACGCTACCTGGGAGTTTGTTCCACCCACTGACGCTACCTGGGAGTTTGTTCCACTCACTGACGCTACCTGGGAGTTTGTTTCACTCACTGACGCTACCTGGGAGTTTGTTCCACTCGCTGACGCTACCTAGGAGTTTGTTCCACTCACTGACGCTACCTGGGAGTTTGTTTCACTCACTGACGCTACCTGGGAGTTTGTCCCACTCACTGACGCTACCTGGGAGTTTGTTCCCCTCGCTGGCGCTACCTGGGAGTTTGTTCCACTCACTGACGCTACCTGGGAGTTTGTTTCACTCACTGACGCTACCTGGGAGTTTATTCCACTTGCTGACGCTACCTGGGACTTTGTTCCACTCACTGACGCTACCTGGGAGTTTGTTCCACTCACTGACGCTACCTGGGAGTTTGTTCCATTCACTGACGCTACCTGGGATTTTGTCCCACTCACTGACGATGCCTGGGAGTTTTTTCCAATCACTGACGCTACCTGGAAGTTTGTTCCACTCACTGACGCTACCTGGGAGTTTGTTCCATTCACTGACGCTACCTGGGAGTTTGTTCCACTCACTGACGCTACCTGGGAGTTTGTTCCACTCGCTGAAACTACCTGGGAGTTTGTTCAACTCGCTGACGCTACCTGGGAGTTTATTTCACTCTCTGACGCTACCTGGGAGTTTGTTCCACTCACTGATGCTGCCTGGGAGTTTGTTCCACTCACTGATGCTACCTGGGAGTTTGCTCCACTCTCTGACGCTACCTGGGAGTTTGTTCCACTCACTGACGCTACCTGGGAGTTTGTTCCACTCGCTGACGATACCTGGGACTTTGTTCCACTCACTGACGCTACCTGGGAGTTTGTTCCACTCACTGACGCTACCTGGGAGTTTGTTCCACTCGCTGACGCTACCTGGAACTTTGTTCCACTCACTGACGCTTCCTGAGAGTTTGTTCCACTCACTGACGCTACCTGGGAGTTTGTTCCACTCGCTGACGCTACCTGGGACTTTGTTCCACTCACTGACGCTACCTGGGAGTTTGTTCCACTCGTCTACAACGCTGCTGCTAAGCCATCACCTCCCTATATTCTTTCTAAAACTAAATTTGTCCAACTTGAATACATTGCAGCGCGTCCTGTCGTGAAAAATGGCTTCTACAGTCCTATCAGTGGCGAAACGTTAGACATTTTTTCTTATTCACTAACTGAATAGCAGGTTTAATGAAAAAGAGTTAAGAGTGGTACTTAGTGGATAACTGAAGTATAATGAACACTTATCAGTGCTCAGTAGTAACCCATATGGAGACAGTAACACAGGAGATTAATTGGTCTGTATATTTCGATCCCCTTCTGGTATCCTCTTCAGCAGAAGGGGAACAAAATATACATATCAATAATCTTCTGTGTTTCTGTCTTCATGTGGGTTATTAGTAAGCACAGTGCTACTCAGAATAGTTTTTCCGGTGTGTTGCTGGACATCAGCATAACAGAATTGGTGTTGCGTTATCGGCTGTGTATATAACTGCTCACCTGCGTTACCCTTCATTGTAACGACAAAAACGTAAGTCACTGAAGAGCCTCTCGTCGTTACGACTGCACGCTCTACTTACTGCTTGGTGAACATGGGCAGCAGGTTTAAGAAGACTGACACAGGTACCTACTTACTACTGACCCGGTGAACAGGGGCAGCAGGTGTAAGAAGACTGACAAAGGGTGGATAGTACCTAGCTTATTGTGGACCTCATATCCATCCTGTGGATGGTAGTGGCTAGTTTATTGTGCACCTCATATCTATCCTGTGGATGATATCTATCCTGTGGATGGTAGTACAAGAACATATGAATACACAAAAGGCCTAAGAACTAGGCCTCTAAAGGGGTTAACAGGAATACATCTAGATTTATATCTAGAGTTGACTTATCAGTCATTGAAACCTTGTGCATTAAAGCCTTGAGAGGCGATGTTTCGCCCTATATAGTGTTTGTCACGTCTGTACATGGATTAGTTGGACGTGACATGACATTGGCAAGAGATGTGCGAGGCGGCAGGATAGGTTGTGTTGTCTCTCTCTCTCTCTCTCTCTCTCTCTCTCTCTCTCTCTCTTTCTCCGGACATTCTGCCTTTATTTCTCTTCCCCTCTCCTGTCGTTTCTCTCCCTCTCGTCCCACTCTCATCTCTTTCTCTCCCTCTCGTTCCCCCCACCTCTCTCACTCTCACTCTCACTCTCTCTCTCTCTCTCTCTCTCTCTCTCTCTCTCTCTCTCTCTCTCTCTCTCTATTGATCACAGTGAGGGGTGGGTCACGTGATGTGTACACTCCGCCTACCCACCCACTCCAGTACCTGAACACTTCTCTTCTATACTCCTGTGCCTTAGAACTCCTCACTACACTCCAGTCGCACCTACTCCAGTACCTGAAGACTCACTACACTCCAGTCACACCTACTCCAGCACCTTAGGACTCCTCACTACACTGCTGTCGCACCTACTCCAGTACCTGAAGACTCCTCACTACACTCCAGCCGCACCTACTCCAGTATCTTAGGATTTTTCGGTACACTCTAGTCGCACCTACTCCAGCATCTAAAGACTCCTCACTACATTCCAGTCGCACCTACTCTAGTACCTTTGGACTCCTCACTACACACCAGTCACACCTACTCCAGTACCTTAGGATTCATCACTACACTCCAGTCGCACCTTCTCCATTAAAACCACTTCCTCTGCTTCACAGTCACCTTAATAGTTCCTGGAATGCTTTCCAGCTCTGCTGTAAGACTCTAGCAGCTTGACATCCGGGCCAGGCAAGATCAAGGTCCTTGGGGCAAGACCAAGGTCCTTGGGGCAAGACCAAGGTCCTTGGGGAAAAACAAAGGTCCTTGGGGAAAGACCAAGGTCCTTGGGGCAAGACCAAGGTCCTTGGGGCAAGATCAAGGTCCTTGGGGCAAGACCAAGGTCCTTGGGGCAAGACCAAGGTCCTTGGGGCAAGACCAAGGTCCTTGAAGCAAAACCAAGGTTCTTGGGGCAAGACCAAGGTCCTTGGGGCAAGACCAAGGTCCTTGGGGCAAGACAAAGGTCCTTGGGGCAAAACCAAGGTCCTTGGGGCAAGACCAAGGTCCTTGGGGCAAGACCAAGGTCCTTGGGGCAAGATCAAGGTCCTTGGGGCAAGACCAAGGTCCTTGGGGCAAGACCAAGGTCCTTGGGGCAAGACCAAGGTCCTTGAAGCAAAACCAAGGTTCTTGGGGCAAGACCAAGGTCCTTGGGGCAAGACCAAGGTCCTTGGGGCAAGACAAGGTCCTTGGGGCAAGACCAAGGTCCTTGGGGCAAGACCAAGGTCCTTGGGGCAAGACCAAGGTCCTTGAAGCAAAACCAAGGTTCTTGGGGCAAGACCAAGGTCCTTGGGGCAAGACCAAGGTCCTTGGGGCAAGACAAAGGTCCTTGGGGCAAAACCAAGGTCCTTGGGGCAAGACCAAGGTCCTTGGGGCAAGACCAAGGTCCTTGGGGCAAGATCAAGGTCCTTGGGGCAAGACCAAGGTCCTTGGGGCAAGACCAAGGTCCTTGGGGCAAGACCAAGGTCCTTGAAGCAAAACCAAGGTTCTTGGGGCAAGACCAAGGTCCTTGGGGCAAGACCAAGGTCCTTGGGGCAAGACAAGGTCCTTGGGGCAAGACCAAGGTCCTTGGGGCAAGACCAAGGTCCTTGGGGCAAGACCAAGGTCCTTGGGGCAAGACCAAGGTCCTTGGGGCAAGACCAAGGTCCTTGGGGCAAGACCAAGGTCCTTGGGGCAAGACCAAGGTCCTTGGGGCAAGACCAAGGTCCTTGGGGCAAGACCAAGGTCCTTGGGGCAAGACCAAGGTCCTTGGGGCAAGACCAAGGTCCTTGGGGCAAGACATATGTCTACATCAAGTGGGGGAGATGCTGGAATCCTCCTTCACACGAGTTACTCACTCTTGTATCAAGATTAATGGACTGAACATATCGACTCAAGGCTGAAGGACTGATTACCTTAAACTTCTCCTCGTCATCTTCCACCGTTCTTCTCCGTATTGGACTGAAGAAGCCACTGGCTGGAGAAACGTTTCCACAAAGACTCCCATATGATGCCCAACTTGCCGGTTTTCTAAGCCATTGATACAAATTGATAGAATGTGTTCAGTCCCAAACTGCTTGAGGCTTAGAGAAACTGATTATATACCTAATATTCCACTGTCTCCAGTGTATAATCTCTGCACTGAAGAAAAAAAAACACTGACGAAGCGTCGGGTTCACTAAATAAGTTCTCCGCTTCGTGAAACTGTAAACCAGAGTGGGATGTGGTCTTGAGTTGTTTGGTCCTAGACCACTAGTGTACTAGTTCCTGCAGTAAGTTATCTGGTCCTAGACCACTAGTGTACTAGTTCCAGCAGTAAATTAGCTGGTCCTAGACCACTAGTGAACTTCCAGCAGTATCGGAAAGATCAGTATCCGAACATTCTAGGAACATTAACGACCTGGTAGAACACACGACCACAAGGTCGTGTGCTCTACCAGGTGTGTTCTACAGCAGGCCTACTGGCCCATGCTAGGCAGGTCTAACTCACACCTGCTCTATTACCTGGAAAGAGTACACGTATGGTATACAATACCGACAAGATGAAGAATTAGACATGTGAGATATCTGTATTAATGTTGGTAGAATTACCGACAATAATGTGCAACATCTGTGTATGTACTGTAGACGTTTCGCTATCCAGTGGCTTTATCAATACGAATTCAAGAATATAATGGGAAGACTGTGGACTACACACGAAAGATGAGGTAATGAGTCCCTCAGCCTTGGAGTTGGTGAAGAGTACCGAAGTCTACAAATGCGAGGCAGGTTCAAGCCTCCTTCCGGCTTAAGCCAATGCTCTAACAGCATTCTTAACAATGGTATGAAATACCTACAGATTGAACATTAAGACACATGTGCAACACTTGGGTATCTTGTGATGTAGTTCAGCTGGGCTTGTGAGGTCTCCTGAGAGACCTAATTTAACCAATTATATGGTCACACCTTGCCTTGGCAAACGTCTGTCAGCCACGCCTTTTCGGCTTAAGACTGAGGTCTTTTGTTCTGGACGGCGTCGGACCTCGGCGTCAGATCAACACCACGTGTGCACACCTCATTGTGGGGGGTGCTCTCGGGACAATATAAGCCCAAGGAACAGCTGAGTAGGGAGATTCGTGCGGAGCTCTGGCCTGGGTGCAGAGCTCCTGAGCAGAGAGATTCGGGCAGAGCTCTGGCCTGGGAGCAGAGCTGAGCCGGAGAGTCTCGGGAGGAGAGACTGTTGGAGACATTGGGCAGAGTACTGGCTTGGAGCAGTACTCGTGCTGTGTAGGTCTTGGGACCTGTGGCTTAGTTCCTGTAGTGAACTGTCCTCTGTACTATATTGTAAGTTATATTCATTTTCGTCAAGTTGATTGTGTTCCCTGTCTCACTGCTTATACATACCATCCCATTTATCTAAACCAATGATGTACTCCTGTTCCCAATTATATTATTGTACAAACACTTAATAATAAACTGTGTTTAAGTAGAATAGTAATATTCACTGTCCCCGTTATTCTACTCCTATTTCTTATATTTTATTATGTTTAGTTAAAGTAGTGAGAGGGGAAGTAGTGTGGTGGGTAGAGTAGTGACCAGTGACCTCACATTACCTACCTATGCCGCGCGTCACTCGACTCACCTCTCCTGCCTATCCTCTGCCTACTCCCTCCGTTTACTCACATATTCCCCAATTATCCTATTCATTCCATTACCCCCCCTACATGACAATCTTTATTGATGAAACGTTTCACCGACATAGTAAGCAACTGTGTAGGTGAAACGTTGCATCAGTAAAGGTACCCAAGTGTTGCACATGTGCCTTAATCTTCAATCTGTCGGTATTTTATGCCATTTTCAATAAAACAATAAGTCTTGACCTTACCATCAGGCTACATATCTCTCGTTGAACTTAGATTAACAAGTAATCAGTTATTACCCGAACGAAGGTGAAGGTTGCAAAGGTGAAGGTTGCAAAGGTGAAGGTTGCAAAGGTGAAGGTTGCAAAGGTGAAGGTTGCAAAGGTGAAGGTTGCAAAGGTGAAGGTTGCAAAGGTGAAGGTTGCAAAGGTGAAGGTTGCAAAGGTGAAGGTTGCAAAGGTGAAGGTTGCAAAGGTGAAGGTTGCAAAGGTGAAGGTTGCAAAGGTGAAGGTTGCAAAGGTGAAGGTTGCAAAGGTGAAGGTTGCAAAGGTGAAGGTTGCAAAGGTCAAGCTTGTTGGATTATGGTTCAGTTTCCTCCAGAAGAATAAGTGTGAAGAAAATGTTTGAGAGTTGAGATTATTACTTCAGTCAGCGAAAACAGTAATAGTCTCATATCAAATGAAACCTGAAGTCTTGGGGCCCACGTCCAAGTGTATGTCTTGGGCCCCTTGCTAACTAGCATGTCTGCTGGGCCCCCACACCGGCAAATGTCTCGGGGCCCCTCTTTCTTTCCCAATTATTCCATCCTTCCCCTTATAATAATCTTCCTCGTTATCTCGTATTTTTGTGTGTATTGTAGTCTTTCTTCCTTCCCCTTTCATTACCAACTCTACCTCGTGAGAGATAGCTCACACAGGAGTCATTATCTCAATGATCAAGTTGTGAGGAATGAGTCATGGTGTGAGATCTCTCTCTAAGATTAACACAGACGATGTAAATATATTTATCATGGGATAATTTATGTGATGTAAGAGTTATCACTGGACTGGAGTCTGGACTTGAAAGTTGTTAGGTAAGAGGACACATTACAGCTATGTGATGACACCATCACATAGCTACTACCACTACTACTACCATCACAAGTACTACAATTACCACTAGTACTACTACTACCACACGTACTGCTACTACCACTAGTACTACTACTACTACCACAAGTACTACTACCACTAGTACTACAACAACCACGACTACTACTACCACATGCACTACAATAACCATTACTACTACTGCTACAAGCACTACAACTATCACTACCACTACTACAAGTGCCACCACCACTATTACCACAAGTACTACTACTACTATTACCACAACAACAACTACTACTACTACTACCACCACTACCACAAGTACTACAACTACCATTACTACTGTTAAGTAAAAGAACACAGGTGCAACTAAAGTGATATTTTAATGTGGCAACGTCTCGCCCCCCAGGAACTTTATCAAGCCGTTACGACCTAACAAAGCTCCTGAAGAGCGAAACGTTGCCACAATAAAATATCACATTAGTTACACTTGTGTCCTTTTTCTTAACATATTGTCAGTAATTCTACCAACATTAATACAAAGTGGACTCAAGTTACATTTGTCACAGTGATGTGAAGAAGCCGTCCCGGAGGCGTGAAGAATGATGATAATGGCAAGAATAATGGAGGAGCGACGATGGAAAGAGAGAAGATATGGAAAATGGAAGTTATTTTATCATTCATATGATATAATATCATGTATATGAAGGAAGGGTTTGGAATATTTGCTGTTTACAATGACATCTAAACTGTCGTATCTGCGCGCCTCTGGCAAGACAGTGACAGTGCGAATGATGGTGAAAATGTTTCTTTTTCGGGTCACATTGACTCGGTGGGAGACTGCCAACGTGTTAAAAATGAATGGTATATAATACCGACAAGATGTACAACATCTGGGTATTTTTATTTTGTAGATGTTTCGCCATCCAGTGGCTTTATCAGTACAATACGAGGACACGTTGATAAGTAGGACACATGTGCAACAGTTGGGTATTTTTATTCCGAAACGTTTCGCCTACACAGTAGGCTTCTTCAGTCTAATACAAAGCGAGCAGTAGTAATGAAATAAAGATGATCTGATTAGTCCCTCAACCTTGGAGAAAGAATATTTGAGGTGGTCAGTCCCTCAACCTGGAGAAGAGTTCAGCTCCACGGTCAAGAACGCAGGAGCACTGCAGCAGGCAGTGCTCCTGCGTTCTTATTTTACTCAAGACTACGCTGTTCTTCGCCCTATTCTAGAAGTCATGCTAGGTCTCAGACCAGGTCTGATTGATAGCCTGGTCAGTAAGGTTGTTGCTGCTAGTCTCACATAGTCACTCAGTAGAAGTCACTGTTGAGAAAAGTTTAGAGGAGACATGGCACCAGGATACATGGCACCAGGATACATGGCACCAGGATACATGGTACCAGGATACATGACACCAGGATACATGGCACCAGGATACATGGTACCAGCATACATGGTACCAGGATACATGACACCAGGATACATGGCACCAGGATACATGGTACCAGGATACATGGCACCAGCATACATGGTACCAGGATACATGGCACCAGGATACATGGCACCAGGATACATGGTACCAGGATACATGGCACCACGACGCATGGCACAACGACACATGGCACCACGAAACATTACATCAGGATACATGGCACCAGGATACATGGCACCAGGATACATGGTACCAGGATACATGACACCAGGATACATGGCACCAGGATACATGGTACCAGCATACATGGTACCAGGATACATGACACCAGGATACATGGCACCAGGATACATGGTACCAGGATACATGGCACCAGCATACATGGTACCAGGATACATGGCACCAGGATACATGGCACCAGGATACATGGTACCAGGATACATGGCACCACGACGCATGGCACAACGACACATGGCACCACGAAACATTACATCAGGATACATGGCACCAGGATACATGGCACCAGGATACATGGTACCAGGATACATGACACCAGGATACATGGCACCACGACGCATGGCACAACGACGCATGGCACCACGAAACATTACACCAGGATACATGGCACCAGGATACATGGCACCACGATACATAGCATCAGAATACATGGTACAACGACACATGGCACCAACACACATGACACCACGACATATGGCACTGGGATACATTGCACCACAACACATGGCACCGGGATACATGGCACCACGGCGCATGGCACCACGGCACATAGCATCAAAATGCATGGCACCTGAATACATGGCACCACGATACATAGCACCAGGATACATGGCACCGGGATACATGGCACCACGACATATGGCACCAGGATACATGGCACCACGACATATGGCACCAGGATACATGGCACCACGACATATGGCACCAATGTCACTGGGTGGTTCAAGGAATGAGGCAGTCATAGCATGTGTCAGCCGTGACTAGTCACACTTAGTAAATATTGTAATGTCATTGTGTCAGCTTCCTGTCTCTCTGCACTCACCGGAAGCTGGTTGAAGCTTTGTGTGTGTGTGTGTGTGTGTGTGTGTGTGTGTGTGTGTGTGTGTGTGTGTGTGTGTGTGTGTGTGTGTGTGTGTGTGTGTGTGTGTGTGTGTGTGTGTGTGTGTGTGTGTGTGTGTGTGTGTGTGTGTGTGTATGTGTGTGTGTGTGTGTGTGTGTGTGTGGGTGTGTGTGTGTGTGTGTGTGTGTGTGTGTGTGTGTGTGCGTGTGTGTGTGTTTGTGTGTGTGTGTGTGTGTGTGTGTGTGTGTGTGTGTGTGTGTGTGTGTGTGTGTGTATGTGTGTGTGTGTGTGTGTGTGTGTGTGTGTGTGTGTGTGTGTGTGTGTGTGTGTGTGTGTGTGTGTGTGTGTGTGTGCGTGCATACTCACCGATTTGTTTTTGAGGGGATAGAGTCGTAGCTCCTGGCCCCGCCTTACATACCTAACCGACCGTCATTGCTTACATAAGAACATAAGAACGAAGGAACACTGCAGAAGGCCTACTGGCCCATGCGAGGCAGGTCCAAGTCTCCTACCGGCTTAAGCCAATGCACCCAACCTAGTCAGGTCAGGTCACATTGACTTAAGGGAGGAACACGGCAACCGTCCTGGTAGCACAAGCTATCAGGTCCAACTCACACCCACCCACATCCACTCATGTATTTATCCAACCTATTTTTAAAGCTACACAACGTTCTGGCCTCTATAACTGTACTCGGGAGTTTGTTCCACTCATCCACAACTCTATTACCAAACCAGTACTTTCCTATATCCTTCCTGAATCTGAATTTTTCCAACTTAAAACCATTGCTGCGAGTCCTGTCTAGGCTACATATTTTCAGCACACTATTTACATCCCCTTTATTTATTCCTGTCTTCCATTTATACACCTCAATCATATCCCCCCTAATTCTTCGTCTTTCTAGAGAGTGCAGATTCAGGGCCCTTAGTCTATCCTCATAGGGAAGGTTTGTGATACATGGGATCAACTTTGTCATCCTCCTTTGTACATTTTCCAGAGAATTTATATCCATTCTGTAATACGGTGACCAAAACTGTGCAGCATAATCTAAATGAGGCCTAACCAAGGATGTATAGAGTTGAAGAACAACCTGAGGACTCCTATTATTTATGCTTCTTGATATGAAGCCAAGGATTCTATTAGCTTTATTGCGAACACTTATGCACTGTTGTAATAAAGTTGGTAGAATTACCGACAATATGTAAAGTAAAGAGTAGTAGTGGTAGTGACAAAGAATAACATAGTAGAGCACATGACATGAGTAAAGGAATAAAAACCATTACTTGGGAACAAAAATAGTGACAACGACTGAAGGGGAGCTGTTTCAGTTCATTCGGTTTTTGGGTAACAAAGGGGACATGAGGGAGGTTTATGTTTCAGGAGGATTCTTTAAGATTGGAGATGGTGAAGTTTCCGTTGTTTGTTTACTGTACGAAACAGCGATCAAGTGCGATCGAGACTTGCGTTGTTTCTTTTACCATGTCTTCTGAATCAGAAAATGATTGGTGAATCGGTTTCCTGGGGTGTTGGTCACGTTCCCCACAAAGCCCTGAGGCGGTCGAGGCCTTCGGCGCCCCCAACTGTCACAGCTCCCCGGCAATGAACTCCGGTGACCCGGTTGGTGCTTGGATTTGTCCTGGAGCCATTTGAGCGCTAGAACGATGGCGACTCTTGTTAGCTTGAGAAACTTTTGGAGCAACACCTGTTGGGGGCAGGTTGATGCGTGAGAATTTATGATTGAAAGTCTTTTTTTTCTTGTCTTTTATGAAAAAAAAGGAAAATGTAAATCAGTGAATGTTTGGTGAATGTATGTACACTCCTCGTCAAACATTCACTGAGTTACATTTTCCTTTTTTTCATCAAAGACTGCAAGAAGAGCCTTTTAGATCATAAATTCTCCACGCATCAACACCCCCCAAAAATAAGGTTATAATTCTTCCCAAAAAGTGGCTGAATTGAACGTCTCGGGATTTTAAAAGAAAAACCCCACCAGAGTCCCCAAATGTTTCCCAGCATTTCAAAAAGGATAAAACCCAGGAAAAAATCCAAGCACCACGAAAAAATAATGCAGGAGTTTACTTTTCCCCGTGGAGGCTGTAAAAGTTTTAGTAGGTGAAACAGCCAGAAACCTGACACCCGCCTCAATGAACACATTTCCCATGTAGGAACGATAACTTGAAAAAAGCCTGTGTAAAAATAAAAAATTTCCCCACCAATCATTTTAGATATTCAGAGACCCCCAAAAAGATAAAAGGCCCAATTTCCGCAGTCGAAAGTGCCTGAATCAGCCCCGATCGCTGCCCCTGAATACAATTAAACAAAAAACGGCAGTTTCAATTCCCAATTTAGCAAAGAACCTTGAAAACATTTAAACCCCACCATGTCTCCCCCGAATACCACACAAAGCACAGAGAGTGAACACTTTGTTTTCTTTCTTTCCAGTCAAATTTGTCCAACCTATTTTTGTTCCCCCAAATAATATTTATACCCTTTTTATTTCATGTAGGGAATTTAAATTTGGGTTTCTACCAAAATTGGTTTACTTTTTTCCATCACAAATTTACTACTACTCCCATTACTACTACCAATTGGGAACTGAAATGGACCCACAGTATTACCCCTCACCTGCCTTTATATACCCTCTGTGTCCAGGATTGTTTGAAATTTTTGATAAAGCCCCTGAGAGCGGAAAGTTGACACAAAAAGGGGCCTTATGAACATAAAAATTAAATACAAACCACGGGTTTGGGTTTAGGAAAGACAAAAGGCAACAGTTGGGGCAACTTTTTTCGAAAGTTTCCCCCACACAGGGTTTCTTTAAAATGAATACAGAAAGTGGGGAAAAAGAGATGTGAAGAAGAAACCAGTCCATCCCCCTTTGGGGTCGTAAATTTGGGGCCCCTTGGTTTTTTGGCCTGGGGGTGTTCAGTCTATATCAGAACTATCTGAGATGTTTTTGTCCTTAAAAAAGGTTTGATCCACTTTCCCCTTGCTTTGTCTCCCCTATTTTCCAGGTCGGGATCAGTCTTCGGGGGGAACTGTGTACTTTCTGCAGTCCAGAAGATGCAGTCCGCCATTCCTCGCCTTTTTATTTTAACAAAAAACCCCGGGCACATGGGAGAAAGAAACTTAAATGACGTTTCGGTCCGACTTGGCCCAAACTAGTCACACCCCATTAACTAGTTAATGTTATTGTTCCAGCCCACAAGGCCTTCTTTTTCTTTAGTTTTTATGGGGGTCAAGACCCAAGCAGGTTGATCAGGGGAAAAACCCCCCATCCGGGAAGCAGGTTTTTTTTCCCGGGAAGTTTTTTAAACAGTCACGTAAGAAAAACGTTTGGAATCAATTTGGAAACACCCTTCCCCCCCGGGACCTGATCATTTTAACTAGAAATAATAAAGGCCCCGGGACCGGAACGTCTTCTAAAAAATGCCCTTTGTGTTTGCCGTGTACTTTTAAAACCCAGTTTGGGGGAACCCCTTCCCAAATTAATCCCTGGGAAGCTGCCCTTTTCGGATCTAGCAACCCCCCGACGATCCATCACCGTGGAAAGAATGCAGGTCAATGATGCCAGCCAGTAGTTTAGTGCCTCTTGTTTGTCCTCTGTCTGAAATAATGGGATTACATTAACCTGCTTCCAGCTACCTGGTTGTTACAGGCCACAAGGCTACGCTTGTATTCGTAATAACTTGTCTCTAACAAGTTGCTGAAATCATTTTATCAATGATATATAATACCGACCAGTTGATAAATCACACATTACAGCCCTTTTCCGGGGATGTTTGGGCCCGAAAAAGGCTTTTTTCAGTTGAATACAGGTGGGAAAATGACACCAAACCAAAAGAGGTTTTTACGTGGCCCCAGTTTGGGCAACATTTTTGGGACTAAAAAAACCCGCGTTGGATAGGGCTCAACTTACCTTGGGACGATCTTCCTGGGGGTTACGCGGGGTTTTTGTGTCCCATTTAGTTCCAGTGGAGACACTTGTCAGGTCCCACTACTTTATTACACTCTTCACTTCCTCCCTGAGCCATCTAGCATCACTTCTTGCGCCTCTTTGATAGTACTTTCCAAACGCTTTTGGGTTTACTTACCGGGCGTTCACCCTTTCCCCAGTCTTTTCAGTTGATTTTTTGGGGTGTGTGTGTGTGTGTGTGTGTGTGTGTGTGTGTGTGTGTGTGTGTGTGTGTGTGTGTGTGTGTGTGTGTGTGTGTGTGTGTGTGTGAGTGTATGTGTGTGGGGGGTTTGTGTGTGTGGGGTGTGTGTGTTGTTGTGTGTGTGTGTGTGTGTGTGTATTTTGTGGGTTTTATGTGTGTAATTAATTTTTTGTAATTCCCCCCTAGTTGTACTCACCTAGTTGAGGGGGGGGCCCAGTCCGGGGCCCTGGGCCCCCCACTGATCCTCAGGTCCCTCCCCTGAGCCGTAGCTTTTTCTATCTTGCCAAGCCATTTTGGATCCTGCCTCCCCCAAACGCCCCCAAACTATTCCAATTTTCTGACCACCCCGGGGTGGGAAAAAATACTTTCCTAACATCCCTTATTCATCTGTGTCTTCAGCTTTCCCCCTGGGGTCCCCCTTGTTTAATTTTGTCCAATCCTTGGAAAAATCCTGTCTTGTTCCTTGTCAATTCCTCCCGTATTTTTTATGTCGTTACTAATTTCCCCCTTCTTCCCCGTCCTCCAGTGTGTCAGGTTTATTTTTAACCCCCTCCCTCGGGAGGACAACCCAGCCTGGGACTAGTCTTGTTCAAAACCTTTTCAGTTTCCTTTTAAATTTCTTCACGTTTGGCTAGGGTGGGTTCCAAAATGGTGCCCGCATACCCAATATGGGGCCCAATCACCCCGGGGTAAAGGGCCTGGGAAAGAAATTTTGGGGTGTGTGTGTGTGGTGGTGTGTACTCACCCAATTGTACCACCCAATTGTGGTTTCAGGGGGCGAGACTCAGCCCTGGCCCCGCCTCTTCACTGATCGCCAAGGTCCCCCCCCTCCCCCCCTTTCCCGAGCTTTCAACCTCCTTCTTAAAACTAATGATTTCTGCCCCACTACTTCAATTTTGCTAGGCCATTCCAATTTTCCCCCCGACTTATGACTGGGGAAAAAATTTTTAACGTCCCGACCCGTCTTTAGTCTTCAGCCCAGTTGGACTTTGTTTCTGTGTCCCCTCTGAACATCCCCCTTCTGTCCACCTTGTCTATTCCCCCCAAAACATTTTTGGTTTTCGTTATCATGTTCCCCGACCCTTCTGTTCCCCCAGTGTTCAAAACCCAAACCAACTTTCCCCCAAATTTTCCCCGTAAGACATTTTCCCGGGGCCCTGGGACTAGCCTTTTTAAAAACCCTTTTTTTCTTTTTCTAACTTCTTGGGGGCCAAACCCGGTGTGGGTTCCAGACTGGGGGATACCCAGTAACCCGAAAAAACAGGGGTACAGTGTTTTTGGGAAAGATTTTTTAAGGGATCGGGGAAAGCTTTCTTTTTGGCCCTTTCCAGGTGCCCGGGGATGCCGCAAGGGTTTTTTGGTTTATTTTGCCTCCGGGGGGTTGGGTTGGGGTTATTCACCCCGGGCTTTCCTGAGGGGGTCTGTAGTTTTTTGGGCCACCTAGCCTATACCTGTCTGGTGTTTTTTTGCCCTCCCTAATCTTTTATGATTTTGGGAATTTTGGAAATTTGGGGGAAGCCGTTTTTTGGACCAATGACCAGCCTTGTTCCCAAATCTCTTTTCAAAAACCCGCCATCCTCATCTGATTTAATTTTCCCCCTCAGCCCCACTGGGTTCAAGGGGGCACCCTTTGGGGGCTAACCCCATCATGTCGTTCTGATATATCGTTAAAACACTGGTCCTAGGGAATACTTCCCCTGGGGCACCGCCCCGTCACAGGCGCCCACTGTGATACCCCTTTCACGCATAGACTCGGGTTCCCGTCAGGTTTTCCCGATCCACCGCAGGCCCTCCCACATGCGCCTGATCCTCCAGCTTCTCACCCAATCTTTTGGGGGGAATGGGGTCGGCCTTCCCGCAGTTTTGAAAACGCAACCCCACCCCTCTCTCGGTCTTTTTCTTCTGGTTTCCTTTTTCATAAAAAACCCCGGAGGTTTGACACAGGGTTTGCCTTTCCCGGGAACCCCATGCTGGTTTTCATCATACTTGTTTTGTTCGAAAGAACCCCCCCACCCCCTCCTGATAATCTTTATGACTTTGCACACAAAAGCCCGAGACATAGGTCTGTAGTTTGTGTGTGTGTGTTTACCCAATTGTGGTTTTAGGGCCCAGACCGCCCCCCTTCCCGGTGTGTGTGTGTGTGTGTGTGTGTGTGTGTGTGTGTGTGTGTGTGTGTGTGTGTGGTGTGTTGTGTGTTTGTGTGTGTCTGTGGGTTTTTCTTTTTACGTGGATAGGCCTTTTAAAGTTTCAAAACGGATATTTTTTAGGGGGTTTGGCGAATTGGTTGGGACCCGGGACCCGGGAGGCCCCCCGGCCTTGGGGGGTTTTACGCCACCACCTTCTCTCCCCGGTTTTTTGGCCCCTTAACTTCCCTTTGCACGGGGAAAATTGGGAAGATTTTACCACATCCCCAAGCCGCATTGAATTTTTTTAATTCTTCCCAAGAACTTGCGGAAACACTTCCTTTCCTTCCCAGTTTTTAAATTAAAAAACCCTGGTTGGGCCCCGGGGGAACCCCAAAGGGGGCCCCCCTGGAAATGAACGTTGCCTGGGGGAGAAGGGGGTTTGAGGGACCCGGGGAACAAGGGGGGAAAATGAAAGGGTTTCCCTGCATTGGGCTCCCCCATCTCTTGGCTTTTTTTTAATTGCAAAACCCCGGGGGTAAAAAGGTTTTTCCATGAAACTTTTAACGGGATTAACCCCAAAACCCCGAAAAAAATGCAGGAAAGCTGGGGGGTTTTTTGGGGTGTTTTGTGGTTGGGGGGTAAGCTGCCCTCCCCCCTTTTGGGGTGGTGGTGGTTTTTTGTGGGGGGGGTTTTTTTGGGGTTTTGGGGTTTTTTGGGGTGCTTTTTTGTCATGGGTTTTCGTGGATAGGTGAATATAAATTAGGCGTTCATATAATATTCGGGAAGTATGGGAAGGGCCAACCCCGACCTGCCTCTCTCTCTCTTTTTTGCTGACCCCAAATCCATGGGGGGGTGTTTGAAACCCTGCATGGTCAGCAAATAAAATACAGTCAGTGTTTCCCCGAGGGTTTGGGTAGTAGTCATCTCTTACACTGGTAACTTTTTCAGGAACGGGTACTCTACTGAGGCTAACGGCAAACGTATTGCCCCGCAAAAACCTAATAAAACTGAAGCGGGTATCGGCGGGCTGATTCTATACAATGTCAAGTACACAAAATTGAACTTTAAAACATAAGTAGAATATTGGAATGGGGCACAAGTGAAACTGAATCTAAAAGGGAAATATAAAACTTCTGTATTCGGGATCACAGTTCTGGGGAAGAAATACAAGAAAAGTGTTTAAAAAGCAGTTCTGCCTCAAATCTAGCTGTTCTCTCAAAATTTCGGAGAAACAAACACCCAAAAAAATTCTTGAATATGAAAATTTGATGCTGTAATTATTCATCAAACCGGTTATTTTTTAAACCCCCAACTCTGTAGGGTGAGATTGATTTTTAAGAATGGGTGTCATCTCGGGGAGAATCCTCTTTCCCTGGCTAACTCGTTTTTTTGAGGAAAATCTATTGGTGTTACAAATGTTTTGGGGTTTCTCAATACTTGGTAATTGGGAAAACACTTTCGGGTTGATTTCTGACTGAGTATAAAGGGTGATACAGGATCAGGAGGATTGTGAGTCTTTCACATTAATCTGGGTTGGAAATCATTATCATCACATACTCCCCAATGATCTAAATGCGATTTTTATCGGTACTAATTTCTCTAACCTTATACTTACCAGTGTTTTAAACCTGTGGCCCAAAAAACTTTTGATCAAGTTTGGCATTAGACGTTTTGTTAAATTAGTCAGCATAATTGATTCTTTGATTTTGGATGGCTTTGCTCAAATGTTTCGATCTTTAAATTCTGGTTTATTTATGAGTGTTTCACGGTTCTTCTAAAAAAACTTTTAACTGGTAAGTTTCTATGAAAACATCAGGGTTTAAATTTTTTTCAGTTAATAAGCAATCATAAACAAACGTTTATCTACCCCTACAATGCATTTGGGTGTACCTTTGGAAAAATTTAAAACAGAAATTTTAAAATGCACATCAGGTTTAAATTCATCCCAAATTTCCCGTTGGGATTGGGTAGCTCTCAAGACATCAAAAACTTTCTTAGGTTGTTCCTAACATTGGGGATGTGAGGAACAATGGGTGGATTAGAGATCTTTTACAAGGGACACAAATTTTCAGTCTCTTGTTCCTCATTATCTTTAAATAGGGGCTTAGGGGGGGTATGCCTGAAAAATAATGCGTTCTTTCCCCCCGCTCTGTCTCTGCAGTCTTATCTGCAATAGAATCTCAAATATCTGGTGAAATGGTCTACCCCTAGATGATACAGAAAAACCCCCGGTAGATGGTGGGTGGCGGGGGGGTGGGGGCGCGGACAAGCTGGCCCTGTTGCTCTCACGCCCCACACTTCTCCCCCAAAAAAAGGTGGCCAAATCCCCCCAAAAGCCACAGGGGTGATGAAGACCCTCTTACCAGTCAAAACACAAGCGATATTGAAAAATTTAGGGGAAATTGCGTGGGCCCTTCTCTCAGCTGGGTTAGAAGCTGGGTTGATGACTCAACCCCGAGAATGGTGCTGGAAG
The DNA here is from genome assembly GCF_038502225.1 of Cherax quadricarinatus. Taxonomy (NCBI): domain Eukaryota; kingdom Metazoa; phylum Arthropoda; class Malacostraca; order Decapoda; family Parastacidae; genus Cherax; species Cherax quadricarinatus. The sequence goes on along the minus strand of NC_091356.1, from coordinate 182,996 downwards.
CGTGTAACGTGCCCCCATGAAGGCGGTGGTGACAGGGGACAGGCTGGATGATAGGCTGGGGTTCCCACAGTCTGGCTTGGGTGGGAATTCAAAATCGGGTAACCCCTCGGGGTTGACAATTGCACCGGCAAGCCAGGAAGCGAAAAAGGCAACAGGCTTGCGGCTGGGTACCGGGTGGTGTGCTGAGGGGGCTGCTAGCTGGGGTGGTGGATGGTTCAACCCCTGCCCCGGGAACCCCAAACAGTCTTCTAACTGAAATCCCTTTAAAACCCCTCACCGGTGCACCATTTGTCATGTGGGTTTTTGTCGTGGGTAGGGTAAGAATACTCCCCCTGGCTGTTGGTAAAAATTAAAAATGGGGAAGTATGGGAAGGCCCAACAGCCCACCTGCCTCTCTCCCTCTATCTTGACTGACTCCAAAAGCCTATGGGTGAGGGTGTTTTAAATCCTTATGGGCACAGCAATATGAATACAGTCAGTGATTCACGCAGAGATGGGTTTGGGAGGGGTATCTCTGGTACACTGGGAAGAAAATATTACTAAAGGGGAACTTTTGGAAAAATACAAAATAAAAATGGTTTGGTTTTGTTTTTGTGTTTGTTTTTTTGGTTGTGGGGGTTGTTGTGTTTGTTTTTTTTGTTGTTTGGGGGTTACGGGTGCCGGGGTTGCTAAAAGCCTTGGGTGGGAACGGCACCTTTGTTTTTGGGTTATTTTTTTATTGGATTTTTAAAAAACCCGTTAAAAAGAAGTTATTGGGGTCAAAACCACCAAACCCTGTTTTGGGAAAATGAGGGAAAAAGTGGGTTTTAAACCCGGGGTTTGGAAAAAACACAGGTTGTTCTTTTTTAACAAGGGGGGTACAGGGCAAATTTTAACTGAAAACCGGGTTTAAAAATAACCATCAAGGGGTTGGGGGTAGAAAACCCCACAAAAAAATTTAAAAACACAAATGTTTACTTTTTTTCGCAGTTTTTTTTTTTAACCCATGTTGTTAACCCTAAAAAAATTTAAGACACCCAAGTTTTGTTTACAAACCCCGCCCTTTTTTTTTGGGGGCCCCAGTGTTTACCTTTAAACCAAGGTGTTTCCGCCAAAAAACCAGTGTTCACGAAACATAGGGTTTAAAAGGGGAAAATTGCCCCATTTTTCTAACCAAAAACCGGGGGGTACCCAGACCAAAAAAGGAACTGGGAAAACCCCCAAAATTTTTTTATTTAACCCAAAAACCGGGGTGTTCCCTAACCCCCCAGGTATGAAACAAGGGGTTAAAAGTTCACAAAAATTTTTGAACCAACAGCCCTTTACAACGGGGAGGTTACCCGAACCGCCCGTACTTCCACATTGCGAAAAACCCCAATTGGGGGTTTCTGAAAAAATGATGAAAGAAAAACCCCGGGGTGGGTTCTTGGGGGCAAATTTTTTTACTGAAACCCCCACCCCCAAAGGGGGGTTAACTAAACCAACCCAGGGGGTGGGCCCCAACCGCCCGCCAGGTTTGAAAAAAACCAGGACGGGCCACCTTTTGCTGGGAAAAGTGGGGTTTTTTTTAACAAACCCCGGTGGTACTGGAAACGGAAGTCCAGAAAAATGGTACGGGGGAAAACCGGAGATGGGTGAACCCCACCCAATTTTTTTCTGGGAACCCTGGGGTTAAATGGCCAACCAGGGGAAAAAAAAACCCCCGGTTACTGGGGCCGGTGGGGTTTCTGGGGAACCCACTTGGGGGGGGGGTTACCTTGAACCACCAGTTTTTTACCCTCCCCACCCCCAGGTTTTTACTTGGGAGCCAAGGTGGGGTTTCTTTAAACGATTGGGGGACCCCAACCACCCCCCTTTGGTTTACTTGAGCCAAGTGTATGGGGAGGGTGTTTGAAACCCAAAAACCCAAAAATTTTTCCTGAACCCGGGGGGGAGTGGTTACTTTCACAATTTAAAATGGGGAAAACCGAATTTTTTTTTGGGGGGGGGGGGGGGGGGGGTTTGGGTTTTTCTTTTAAATTTATTTTTTGGGGAAACCGGTAAATGACCCCTGTCCGGTTACTTTTTTTTCCCCACAAAAGAAAAAAAACTTTTTAAACCCCAGTTTCTGAACCACTGTTACTGGGCCAAATGTTTGGGAACCGGGTTCTGAACCCAGTTTGCTGAACCCAATGTTACTGACCCCCAATGTTACTGAACCACAGTGTTCTGAACACCAATGTTACTGAAACATTTACTGACCCCCGTTTCTGAACCACAATTTCAAACTTTAGAACCCAGTGTTACTAACCCAGTGTTCGAAAAATTTCTGAACCCCCGTTTTGAACCACCATGTTACTAACCCATGTTCAAAACCCCCGAACCACCCGGGGTTTTCTGAACCACCATGTTACGAACCGGTTTCTGAACCCCCGGGGTTTGCCAGACGCCCAGTGTTACGAAACCAGTGTTTGAACCACCGTTTTGAACCACCAGTGTTTAAATTTTTGAAACCACCAGTGTTACTGAACCACCAATGTTACTGAACCACCAGTGTTACTGAACCACCAGTGTTACTGAACCACCAGTGTTACTGAACCACCAGTGTTACTGAACCACCAGTGTTACTGAACCACCAGTGTTACTGAACCGCAATTTTCTGAAAACCGCCCCAAAGTCAGAAACCCCAATGTTTTGAACCACGTGTTACTGAACCACCAGGTTTTAAAAATTTCGAACCCCAGTGTTTTTGGGGCCCCGTGTTACAACCCCAGTTTCAACCACCGTTTCGACCCCAGTGTTACTGAACCCCCAGTGTTACTGAACCACCAGTGTTGCCAAAAACCGTTTTTCGAACCAAAATTTTCTGAACCCATGTTACTGAACCCTTTGGACCCCGTGTTCGAACCCCCAATTTCGAACCCACCCCCGTGTTACGAACCGCTTTTACTGAAAATTTTCCCCAGTTTTTGCTGAACCCCGGTTTCAACCCCCAGTGTCACTTTGTAATTTATGTACTGATAAACAGTGTAGACAGT
>NC_091356.1:82500-175000 GCF_038502225.1 Cherax quadricarinatus | reverse complement strand
GACTCATAAAGCACCAATCTTGACTCATAAAGCAACAATCATGACTCATAAAGCAACAATCTAGACTCATAAAGCACCAATCTTGACTCATAAAGCAACAATCATGACTCATAAAGCAACAATCATGACTCATAAAGCAACAATCTAGACTCATAATGCAACAATCTTGACTCATAAAGCAACAATCTAGACTCATAATGCAACAATCTTGACTCATAAAGCAACAATCTAGACTCATAAAGCAACAATCATGACTCATTAAGCAACAATCTAGACTTATAATGCAACAATCATGACTCATAAAGCAGCAATCTAGACTCATAATGCAACAATCTTGACTCATAAAGCAACCTTGGCTCATAAAGCAACAATCTAGACTCATAAAGCAACAATCTTGACTCATAAAGCAACAATCTTGACTCATAAAGCAGCAATCTTGACTCATAAAGCAGCAATCTTGACGCATAATGCAACAACCTTGACTCATAAAGCAACAACCTTGACTCATAAAGCAACAATCTTGACTCATAAAGCAACAATCTAGACTCATAATGCAACAACCTTGACTCATAAAGCAACCTTGACTCATATATCAAGCAACAATCACAATCACCCCGGGGGGGAGGAGGGGGGTCGCTGGTGACGCTGACAAATAACCTCAACTTCACCGCCTCGTAACTTACAATCAAAAAATTTCGGAATCATTGAAACCACTTTCAAAATCTATAAATAACCAGAATTTTTGTTTTCTTTTGGGGCAATTGAAGTTCATGAGAGATACAATGAAGTTTTTTTTTTATTTTATCGATGTGAACACCTCTAGTTTATGTGTAAACGTCTTAAAACGTTCGCTCAAATATCCTCAGAATGCTTCCTCAATAAACGTCTCGAAACGCTTCTTCAGTAAACGTTTCGAACTGTGTACATGTGTCACTTTAGATACTGGGATAGTGATGATGATGATGGTGATGATGATAGTGTTGGTGATAATGATGATGAGGAGGAGGAGGATGAAGATGATGAGGGGAGGATAGTGTTGGTGATAATGATGACGAGGACGAGGGGAGGATAGTGTTGGTGATAATGATGATGATGATGATGATGATGATGATGATGATGATGATGATGAGGGGGAGGAGGAGAAAGATGAAGAAACCGAAGATGATTATTAACGACACATCAGGTATTAATAAAGACACATCAGGTATTAATAAAGACACACCAGGTATTAATAAAGACACATCAGGTATTAATAAAGACACATCAGGTATTAATAAAGACACATCAGGTATTAATAAAGACACATCAGGTATTAATAAAGACACATCAGGTATTAATAAAGACACATCAGGTATTAATAAAGACACATCAGGTATTAATAAAGACACATCAGGTATTAATAAAGACACATCAGGTATTAATAAAGACACATCAGGTATTAATAAAGACACATCAGGTATTAATAAAGACACATCAGGTATTAATAAAGACACATCAGGTATTAATAAAGACACATCAGGTATTAATAAAGACACATCAGGTATTAATAAAGACACATCAGGTATTAATAAAGACACATCAGGTATTAATAAAGACACATCAGGTATTAATAAAGACACTTCAGGTATTAATAAAGACACATCAGGTATTAATAAAGACACATCAGGTATTAATAAAGACACATCAGGTATTAATAAAGACACATCAGGTATTAATAAAGACACATCAGGTATTAATAAAGACACATCAGGTATTAATAAAGACACATCAGGTATTAATAAAGACACATCAGGTATTAATAAAGACACATCAGGTATTAATAAAGACACATCAGGTATTAATAAAGACACTTCAGGTATTAATAAAGACACTTCAGGTATTAATAAAGACACTTCAGGTATTAATAAAGACACATCAGGTATTAATAAAGACACTTCAGGTATTAATAAAGACACATCAGGTATTAATAAAGACACTTCAGGTATTAATAAAGACACATCAGGTATTAATAAAGACACTTCAGGTATTAATAAAGACACTTCAGGTATTAATAAAGACACTTCAGGTATTAATAAAGACACTTCAGGTATTAATAAAGACACTTCAGGTATTAATAAAGACACTTCAGGTATTAATAAAGACACTTCAGGTATTAATAAAGACACTTCAGGTATTAATAAAGACACTTCAGGTATTAATAAAGACACTTCAGGTATTAATAAAGACACTTCAGGTATTAATAAAGACACATCAGGTATTAATAAAGACACTTCAGGTATTAATAAAGACACTTCAGGTATTAATAAAGACACTTCAGGTATTAATAAAGACACTTCAGGTATTAATAAAGACACTTCAGGTATTAATAAAGACACTTCAGGTATTAATAAAGACACTTCAGGTATTAATAAAGACACTTCAGGTATTAATAAAGACACTTCAGGTATTAATAAAGACACATCAGGTATTAATAAAGACACTTCAGGTATTAATAAAGACACTTCAGGTATTAATAAAGACACTTCAGGTATTAATAAAGACACTTCAGGTATTAATAAAGACACACCAGGTATTAATAAAGACACATCAGGTATTAATAAAGACACTTCAGGTATTAATAAAGACACATCAGGTATTAATAAAGACACTTCAGGTATTAATAAAGACACATCAGGTATTAATAAAGACACACCAGGTATTAATAAAGACACATCAAGTATTAATAAAGACACATCAGGTATTAATAAAGACACACCAGGTATTAATAAAGACACACCAGGTATTAATAAAGACACACCAGGTATTAATAAAGACATACCAGGTATTAATAAAGACACATCAGGTATTAATAAAGACACACCAGGTATTAATAAAGACATACCAGGTATTAATAAAGACACACCAGGTATTAATAAAGACACACCAGGTATTAATAAAGACACACCAGGTATTAATAAAGACATACCAGGTATTAATAAAGACACATCAGGTATTAATAAAGACACACCAGGTATTAATAACGACACATCAGGTATTAATAAAGACACATCAGGTATTAATAACGACACATCAGGTATTAATAAAGACACACCAGGTATTAATAAAGACACATCAGGTATTAATAGAGACACACCAGGTATTAATAAAGACACATCAGGTATTAATAAAGACACATCAGGTATTAATAAAGACACATCAGGTATTAATAAAGACACATCAAGTATTAATAAAGACACACCAGGTATTAATAAAGACACACCAGGTATTAATAAAGACACATCAGGTATTAATAAAGACACATCAGGTATTAATAACGACACATCAGGTATTAATAAAGACACATCAGGTATTAATAACGACACATCAGGTATTAATAAAGACACATCAGGTATTAATAAAGACACACCAGGTATTAATAAAGACACATCAGGTATTAATAAAGACACACCAGGTATTAATAAAGACACATCAGGTATTAATAAAGACACACCAGGTATTAATAAAGACATACCAGGTATTAATAAAGACACATCAGGTATTAATAAAGACACATCAGGTATTAATAAAGACACATCAGGTATTAATAAAGACACATCAGGTATTAATAAAGACACATCAGGTATTAATAAAGACACATCAGGTATTAATAAAGACACACCAGGTATTAATAAAGACACACCAGGTATTAATAAAGACATACCAGGTATTAATAAAGACACATCAGGTATTAATAAAGACACACCAGGTATTAATAAAGACATACCAGGTATTAATAAAGACACATCAGTTATAAATAAAGACACACCAGGTATTAATAAAGACACATCAGGTATTAATAAAGACACATCAGGTATTAATAACGACACATCAGGTATTAATAAAGACACACCAGGTATTAATAAAGACACAGCAGGTATTAATGAAGACACAGCAGGTATTAATAAAGACACACCAGGTATTAATAAAGACACATCAGGTATTAATAAAGACACATAATAATAAAGACACACCAGGTATTAATAAAGACACATATTAATAAAGACACACCAGGTATTAATAAAGACACATCAGGTATTAATAAAGACACATCAGGTATTAATAAAGACACACCAGGTATTAATAAAGACACATCAGGTATTAATAAAGACACACCAGGTATTAATAAAGACACATCAGGTATTAATAAAGACTCACCAGGTATTAATAAAGACACACCAGGTATTAATAAAGACACATATTAATAAAGACACATATTAATAAAGACACACCAGGTATTAATAAAGACACACCAGGTATTAATAAAGACACATCAGGTATTAATAAAGACACATCAGGTATTAATAAAGACAAACCAGGTATTAATAAAGACACATCAGGTATTAATAAAGACACACCAGGTATTAATAAAGACACACCAGGTATTAATAAAGACACATCAGGTATTAATAAAGACTCACCAGGTATTAATAAAGACACACCAGGTATTAATAAAGACACATATTAATAAAGACACATATTAATAAAGACACACCAGGTATTAATAAAGACACATATTAATAAAGACACATATTAATAAAGACACACCAGGTATTAATAAAGACACACCAGGTATTAATAAAGACACATCAGGTATTAATAAAGACACATCAGGTATTAATAAAGACACACCAGGTATTAATAAAGACACACCAGGTATTAATAAAGACACACCAGGTATTAATAAAGACACACCAGGTATTAATAAAGACACACCAAGTATTAATAAAGACGCATCAGGTATTAATAAAGACACACCAGGTATTAATAAAGACACACCAGGTATTAATAAAGACACACCAGGTATTAATAAAGACGCATCAGGTATTAATAAAGACACACCAGGTATTAATAAAGACACACCAGGTATTAATAAAGACACACCAGGTATTAATAAAGACACACCAGGTATTAATAAAGACACACCAGGTATTAATAAAGACACACCAGGTATTAATAAAGACACATCAGGTATTAATAAAGACACACCAGGTATTAATAAAGACACACCAGGTATTAATAAAGACACACCAGGTATTAATAAAGACACACCAGGTATTAATAAAGACACATATTAATAAAGACACACCAGGTATTAATAAAGACACATATTAATAAAGACACACCAGGTATTAATAAAGACACATATTAATAAAGACACACCAGGTATTAATAAAGACACATATTAATAAAGACACACCAGGTATTAATAAAGACACATATTAATAAAGACACAAAAGGTATTAATAAAGACACACCAGGTATTAATAAAGACACACCAGGTATTAATAAAGACACACCAGGTATTAATAAAGACACACCAGGTATTAATAAAGACACACAAGGTATTAATAAAGACACACCAGGTATTAATAAAGACACACCAAGTATTAATAAAGACACACCAGGTATTAATAAAGACACATCAGGTATTAATAAAGACACACCAAGTATTAATAAAGACACACCAGGTATTAATAAAGACACACCAGGTATTAATAAAGACACACCAGGTATTAATAAAGACACACCAGGTATTAATAAAGACACACCAGGTATTAATAAAGACACACCAGGTATTAATAAAGACACACCAAGTATTAATAAAGACACACCAGGTATTAATAAAGACACACCAGGTATTAATAAAGACACATATTAATAAAGACACATCAGGTATTAATAAAGACACATCAGGTATTAATAAAGACACATCAGGTATTAATAAAGACACATCAGGTAATAATAAAGACACACCAGGTATTAATAAAGACACATCAGGTATTAATAAAGACACACCAGGTATTAATAAAGACACATCAGGTATTAATAAAGACACATCAGGTATTAATAAAGACACATCAGGTATTAATAAAGACACATCAGGTATTAATAAAGACACATCAGGTATTAATAAAGACACATCAGGTATTAATAAAGACACATCAGGTAATAATAAAGACACACCAGGTATTAATAAAGACACATCAGGTATTAATAAAGACACACCAGGTATTAATAAAGACACATCAGGTATTAATAAAGACACATCAGGTATTAATAAAGACACATCAGGTATTAATAAAGACACATCAGGTAATAATAAAGACACTTCAGGTATTAATAAAGACACACCAGGTATTAATTAATAAAGACACACCAGGTATTAATAAAGACACACCAGGTATTAATAAAGACACATCAGGTATTAATAAAGACACACCAGGTATTAATAAAGACACATCAGGTATTAATAAAGACACACCAGGTATTAATAAAGACACACCAGGTATTAATAAAGACACATCAGGTATTTCACTCGTAAAATTGCTTCTATAATCTGGTCAGAAATTCAGATGGAATTTACATGATTTTCTAATGAATTTCTTTTAGTCCAACAACTTTGGGACAGAGATAAAAACATTTGTCACTACAACAATTTTAATTCATGCAAAATATAGATTTTTCTAGAAAAAAACTTATTAGATTTTTAAATTTCCGTACAATATAGTATAGTGGAGACGGTCGGGATTATTCAAAAGGGAAATTTTACTCTGGTATTATTGTCAAGAGGAAAATAATTTCTCAGCGTTCAATAGATGTTGATAATAGTTCTGTAAGACGTCAGGGATAATTGTAGACGTTTTTTTTAAGGTGGTAGTGGCGACAGGTGGAGCACTGACGTGTACGTCTTACATATCTGCTGTGGAAAAGAGACAATGAACGCAAGAAATTGGCCTTAGTTGATAGTTATTTGTTATAATCTGTTAATGATTAGGAAACGATCAGTTTAGGACTTGCAGAGTGATTGTTGCAACAACATAATGTACGACTGGTAGAGTGTTGTCATGTATCTTGCAACTCAGGAATAGTGATGACCACACAAAAGGCCTGAGCTTGCTACCATCTGCAGCTCATAAGACTGCCATCCCCACGAGCCCCTTTGAGGCGGGGTAGATGGCAGACCAGAGGCCTAGCTTCTCCCTACGAGCCCCGTGAGGGCGGGGAATGTGGCTAGGCCTGGGGACACTTGGTCCCAAAGATGAGGAGGTACTTGTACCTCCTCCCATGGGAGACTTAAGTCTCGAGACACTCCCCCAGATAGGGGGAGTGTCAAGGCCGGGTCACCACTACTTGGAAAAGATCCGGGCCGGGAGAATACCGGCGAAAAAAAAAAAAAAAAAAGTGATGACCAACCCTGCTACCTCGTGGTCTTAGACTATATTGTCAGGATGTTAGGTAAGACACATATGCAACAGTTAAGTATCTTTATTTCGAAACGTTTCGCCTACACAGTAGGCTTCTTCAGTCGAGTACAGAAAAGTTGATAGAAGCAGAAGATACTTGAAGACGATGTAATCAGTCCATCACCCTTGAAGTTTTGAGGTTGTCAGTCCCTCAGCCTGGAGAAGTTCAGTTCCATATGAACTTCTCCAGGCTGAGGGACTGACAACCTCAAATTCTACGACTTCAAGGGTGATGGACTGATTACATCGTCTTCACATCTCTACTGTTCCTGCCTACTCTCTGTATTCGACTGAAGAAGCCTACCATGTAGGCGAAACGTTTCGGAATAAAGTTGCCTAACTGTTGCCTATGTGTCTTACCCACCAAATGTCAGAGTATACTCTCAGGATGGCATTTGTCAGAGTATACTGTCAGGATGGTAAATGTTAGAGTATATTGTCAGAATGGTAAATGTCAGAGTATACTGTCAGGATGGTAAATGTCAGAGTATACTGTCAGGATGGTATGTGTCAGAGTATACTGTCGGGATGGTATGTGTCAGAGTATACTGTCAAGATGGTATGTGTCAGCGTATACTGTCAGGATGGTATGTGTCAGAGTATACTGTCAAGATGGTATGTGTCAGAGTATACTGTCAAGATGGTATGTGTCAGAGTATATTGTCAAGATAGTATGTGTCAGAGTATACTGTCGGGATGGTATGTGTCAGAGTATACTGTCAGGATGGTATGTGTCAGAGTATACTGTCAGGATGGTATGTGTCAGAGTATACAGTCAAGATGGTATGTGTCAGAGTATACTGTCAGGATGGTGTGTGTCAGAGTATACTGTCAGGATGGTGTGTGTCAGAGTATACTGTCAAGATGGTATGTGTCAGAGTATACTGTCAGGATGGTGTGTGTCAGAGTATACTGTCAGGATGGTGTGTGTCAGAGTATACTGTCAGGATGGTGTGTGTCAGAGTATACTGTCAGGATGGTGTGTGTCAGAGTATACTGTCAGGATGGTATGTGTCAGAGTATACTGTCAGGATGGTATGTGTCAGAGTATACTGTCAGGATGGTATGTGTCAGAGTATACTGTCAGGATGGTGTGTGTCAGAGTATACTGTCAGGATGGTATGTGTCAGAGTATACTGTCAGGATGGTATGTGGCAGAGTATACTGTCAAGATGGTATGTGTCAGAGTATACTGTCAGGATGGTATGTGTCAGAGTATACTGTCAGGATGGTATGTGTCAGAGTATACTGTCAGGATGGTATGTGTCAGAGTATACTGTCAGGATGGTATGTGTCAGAGTATACTGTCAGGATGGTATGTGTCAGAGTATACTGTCAGGATGGTGTGTGTCAGAGTATACTGTCAGGATGGTATGTGTCAGAGTATACTGTCAGGTTGGTATGTGTCAGAGTATACTGTCAGGATGGTATGTGTCAGAGTATACTGTCAGGATGGTATGTGTCAGAGTATACTGTCAGGATGGTATGTGTCAGAGTATACTGTCAGGATGGTATGTGTCAGAGTATACTGTCAGGATGGTATGTGTCAGAGTATACTGTCAGGTTGGTATGTGTCAGAGTATACTGTCAGGATGGTATGTGTCAGAGTATACTGTCAGGATGGTATGTGTCAGAGTATACTGTCAGGATGGTATGTGTCAGAGTATACTGTCAGGATGGTATGTGTCAGAGTATACTGTCAGGATGGTATGTGTCAGAGTATACTGTCAGGTTGGTATGTGTCAGAGTATACTGTCAGGATGGTATGTGTCAGAGTATACTGTCAGGATGGTATGTGTCAGAGTATACTGTCAGGATGGTATGTGTCAGAGTATACTGTCAGGATGGTGTGTGTCAGAGTATACTGTCAGGATGGTATGTGTCAGAGTATACTGTCAGCTTGGTATGTGTCAGAGTATACTGTCAGGATGGTATGTGTCAGAGTATACTGTCAGGATGGTATGTGTCAGAGTATACTGTCAGGATGGTATGTGTCAGAGTATACTGTCAGGATGGTATGTGTCAGAGTATACTGTCAGGTTGGTATGTGTCAGAGTATACTGTCAGGATGGTATGTGTCAGAGTATACTGTCAGGTTGGTATGTGTCAGAGTATACTGTCAGGATGGTATGTGTCAGAGTATACTGTCAGGATGGTATGTGTCAGAGTATACTGTCAGGATGGTATGTGTCAGAGTATACTGTCAGGTTGGTATGTGTCAGAGTATACTGTCAGGATGGTATGTGTCAGAGTATACTGTCAGGATGGTATGTGTCAGAGTATACTGTCAGGATGGTATGTGTCAGAGTATACTGTCAGGATGGTAAATGTTGACATTTAAGTTACTAGTCCGCTGTGCACTTCACAACATTCTGTGGAGGCTTAACAAGCGAACATTTTACATAATATTTACAAATTGTTACAAGCAAGAATTACTGAAAGATTGTTTGATACTTCCAGTGTGTTGGAGTTGACTTAGGAATGATGGTTGTTGCTTGAAGCTTTGTATGTATGTGTGTGTGTGTGTGTGTGTGTGTGTGTGTGTGTGTGTGTGTGTGTGTGTGTGTGTGTGTGTGTGTGTGTGTGTGTGTATGTGTGTGTGTGTGTGTGTGTGTGTGTGTGTGTGTGTGTGTGTGTGTGTGTGTGTGTGTGTGTGTGTGTGTGTATGTGTGTATGTGTGTATGTGTGTATGTGTGTGTGTGTGTGTGTGTGTGTGTGTGTGTGTGTGTGTGTGTATGTGTGTGTGTGTATGTGTGTGTGTGTGTGTGTGTGTGTGTGTGTGTGTGTGTGTGTGTGTGTGTATGTGTGTGTGTGTATGTGTGTGTGTGTATGTGTGTGTGTGTGTGTGTGTGTGTGTGTGTGTGTGTGTGTGTGTGTGTGTGTGTGTGTGTGTGTGTGTATGTGTGTGTGTGTATGTGTGTGTGTGTGTGTGTGTGTGTGTGTGTGTGTGTGTGTGTGTGTGTGTGTGTGTGTGTGTGTGTGTGTGTGTGTGTGTGTGTGTGTGTGTGTTTATATCTGCTGTGGCAGCATTGGTAGCTGTGTGTTTCTAGATGTAATTAACCTGGTTATTGTGAGGGAACTGTGGGGGGCAGCTGTGTCTGTTTCTTATCAACTTGAGGCCAAGGCAGAGTACTCGAGTCTTCGTAATAAGACACGTAAATTGCTTTGCTATATAACAAGAAACATTACTTACAGAATTCCGAAAGTTATTCTGCAACTTTATGCATGATTGGTGAGGTATCACTTAGATTATTCAGCGCAGTTCTGGTCTCCAGATTACAGACTGGATACTCTAAACTAGCTGGAAACTTACAAAAGATAACAGGGTTAATTCCTTGTACAACGAAAATAGTCTAAGAACTTTGAACGTGTAGGGTGAAGATGTGGTTTAGGTATACACATTAAAGACATAAGGGTTTACAACACGGAACTGTAGACAATGAATGCAAAACTGATAAATTCCAGTTTAGAAAAGTAATAGAGAATCAGTGGTGTGAGGCAGTATGTCTGATGTTATAACTTCATCTGAAGTTCGTTTGTTGAACACAGACACAGATTCAATATAATGAGATCCTTTATTTTAAGTCACAAAGAAGCCCACTGTGTGAGCGAAACGTTGTCATTACATTGCATTTGTGTGTGTTTTCCATCGTGTCAGCATTTGATACCGTTTCGCTCCTAATGCTTTTATGCTGAACTTGGATTTTGTAGATTTAAAAGAGTGGGTGCTGAGAGCGAACAGAGGTGCTTGAGGGCGGAGAGAGAGAGATGTGACACGAGAGTAAACTTTCTCAACAATCACTAGTGAACCTGATCATCAACATTACTAAGATTTACCCCCTAATCACAGGTTATTATTACAGGTTAAGAACTGGTACCGTACTCCACCTTGTCGTTCAATGTGCCACAACTGTCGACTAACATCCAGGCACCTACTTACTGATGAGTGAAGGACAACGAGGGTATATCCAGACTACCCTGCCCAGGAATTGAACTTGGTGTCCTTTCAGTTGTGAGCCGACAACACAGCTGCGGGTGTCGTCATGTACTGGAGGTTACTGTAGTGTCTTCAGCTGTTTATAGTACAGATCATACAGCTTCCGGGAAATGGGAAGCAATCGGGTTCGATCCAAGGAAAGGAACAAAAGCCCATCACCTGCATCAAGAAACTTCTTCCCTTCAGAGGTGACTTTAAGCCTAGTATTTTTTTTTTTAATCTTTCAGGTTGAAACCTGCACTGTGGTTTTCCGAAAGATTTTCCTGAGGAATATTGTTGTGAGGTTCTGTTGACTGGCTCTTGAGAAGTTCTGGCAAGACCAGACAACGACTCGTACTTGTTGCAGTGTTGACAAACACTGTCATCACTGCTGAGGGCCTTCTTGTTGCACACTTGACATGAGTCTCAGACCTCAGTGGTTCTTTGACTCTGGGCAAATCCTGACTTTTTAGTGTGAGGCAGAGGCTGCTGCAGGGAGGCTACTGCAGGGAGGCTGCTCCAGGGGGGCTGCTGTAGCAAGGCTACTGCAGGGAGGCTGCTGCAGGGAGGCTACTGCAGGGAGGCTGTTGCAGGGAGGCTACTGCAGGGAGGCTATTGCAGGGAGGCTGCTGCAGGGAGGTTACTGCAGAGAGGCTGTTGCAGTGAGGCTGCTGCAGGGAGGCTACTGCAGGGAGGCTGCTGCAGGGAGGCTCCTGCAGGAAGGCTGCCGCAGGGAGGCTGCTGCAGGAAGGCTGTTGCAGGGAGGCTACTGCAGGGAGGCTGTTGCAGGGAGGCTGCTGCAGGGAGGCTACTGCAGGGAGGCTGCTGCAGTGAGGATACTGCAGGGAGGCTAATGCAGGGAGGCTGCTGCAGGGAGGCTGCTGCAGGGAGGCTGCTGCAGGGAGGCTGCTGCAGGAAGGATGCTGCATGGAGACTGTGGCAGGAAGTATGCTGCAGGGAGGCTGCTGCAGGGAGGCTGCTGCAGGGACGATGCTGCAGGGAGGCTGCTGCAGGGAGGCTGCTGCAGGGAGGCTGCTACAGGGAAGCTGCTGCAGGGAGGCTGCTGTAGGAAGGATGCTGCAGGAGGCTGCTGCAGGAAGGATGCTGCAGGAAGGCTGGTGCAGGGAGGCTGCTGCAAAGAGGCTACTGCAGGGAGGCTGCTGCAGGAAGGATGCTACAGCGAGACTGATGCAGGGAGGCTGCTGCAGGGAGGATGCTGCAGGGAGGCTACTGCAGGAAATATGCTGCAGGAAGGCTACTGCAGGGAAGCTGCTGCAGGAAGGATGCTGCAGGAAGGCTGCTGCAGGAAGGATGCTGCAGGAAGGCTGCTGCAGAGAGGCTACTGCAAGGAAGGCTGCTGCAGGGAGCCTACGGCAGGGAGGCTGCTGCAGGGAAGCTACTGCAGGGAGGCTGCTGCAGGGAGGCTACTGCAGGGAGGCTGTTGCAGTGAGGCTGCTGCAGAGAGGCTACTGCAGGGAGGCTGCTGCAGGGAGGCTCCTGCAGGAAGGCTGTTGCAGGGAGTTTACTGCAGGGAGGCTACTGCAGGGAGGCTGCTGCAGGGAGGCTGCTGCAGGGAGGCTGCTGCAGGGAGGCTGCTGCAGTGAGGCTACTGCAGGGAGGCTAATGCAGGGAGGCTGCTGCAGGGAGGCTGCTGCAGGGAGGCTGCTGCAGGGAGGCTGCTGCAGGGAGGCTGCTGCAGGGAAGCTGCTGCAGGAAGGATGCTGCATGGAGGCTGTGGCAGGAAGGATGCTGCAGGGAGGCTGCCGCAGGGAAGCTGCTGCAGGAAGGCTGCTGCAGGGAGGCTGCTGCAGGGAGGCTGCTGCAGGGAAGCTGCTGCAGGGAGGCTGCTGCAGGAAGGATGCTGCAGGAAGGCTGCTGCAGGAAGGATGCTGCAGGAAGGCTGGTGCAGGGAGGCTGCTGCAGAGAGGCTACTGCAGGGAGGCTGCTGCAGGAAGGATGCTACAGCGAGACTGATGCAGGGAGGCTGCTGCAGGGAGGATGTTGCAGGGAGGCTACTGCAGGAAATATGCTGCAGGGAGGCTACTGCAGGGAGGCTGCTGCAGGAAGGATGCTGCAGGAAGGCTGCTGCAGGAAGGATGCTGCAGGAAGGATGCTGCAGGGAGGCTACTGCAGGGAGGCTGCAGCAGGGAGGCTACGGCAGGGTGGCTATTGCACAGGGGGCTACTGCAGGGAGGCTATTGCAGGGAGGCTGCTGCAGGGAGGCTACTGCAGGAAATATGCTGCAGGGAGGCTACTGCAGGGAGGCTGCTGCAGGAAGGATGCTGCAGGGAGGCTGCTGTAGGAAGGATGCTGCAGGAAGGCTGCTGCAGGGAGGCTGCTGCAGGGAGGCTGCTGGAGGGAGGCTGCTGCAGAGATGTTGCTGCAGGGAGGCTGCTGCAGGGATGTTGCTGCAGGGAGGCTGCTGCAGGGAGGCTGCTGCAGGGAGGCTGTTGCAGGGAGGCTGCTGCATGGAGCCTACTGCAGGGAGGCTGCTGCAGTGAGGCTACTGCAGAAGGATGCTGCAGAAGGCTGCTGCAATGACGCTGCTGCAGGAAGGCTGCTGCAGGGAGGCTGCTGCAGGAAGGCTGCTGCAGGGAGGCTGCTGCAGGAAGGCTGCTGCAGGGAGGCTGCTGCAGAAGGATGCTGCAGAAGGCTGCTGCAGGGAGGCTGCTGAAGGGAGGCTGCTGAAGGGAGGCTGCTGCAGGGGGGCTGCTGAAGGGAGGCTGCTGCAGGGGGGCTGCTGCAGGGAGGATGCTGCAGAAAGGATGCTGCAGGGAGGCTGCTGCAGGGAGGCTACTGCAGGAAGGATGCTGCAGAAAGGATGCTGCAGGAAGGCTGCTGCAGGGAGGCTGCTGCAGGGAGGCTGCTGCAGGGAAGCTACTGCAGGGAGGCTGCTGCAGGGAGGCTGCTGCAGAAGGATGCTGCAGAAGGCTGCTGCAGGGAGGCTGCTGAAGGGAGGCTGCTGAAGGGAGGCTGCTGCAGGGGGGCTGCTGAAGGGAGGCTGCTGCAGGGGGGCTGCTCCAGGGAGGCTGCTGCAGGGAGGCTGCTGAAGGGAGGCTGCTGCAGGGAGGCTGCTGAAGGGAGGCTGCTGCAAGGGGGCTGCTCCAAGAAGGCTGCTGCAGGGAGGCTGCTGCAGGGAGGCTGCTAAAGGGAGGCTGCTGCAGGGGGGCTGCTCCAGGAAGGCTGCTGCAGGGAGGCTGCTGCAGGGAGGCTGCTGAAGGGAGGCTGCTGCAGGGGGGCTGCTCCAGGAAGGCTGCTGCAGGGAGGCTGCTGCAGGGAGGCTGCTGAAGGGAGGCTGCTGCAGGGGGGCTGCTCCAGGGAGGCTGCTGCAGGGAGGCTACTAGAGGAAGGATGCTGCAGAAAGGATGCTGCAGGGAGGCTGCTGCAGGGAGGCTACTGCAGGAAGGATGCTGCAGGGAGGCTGCTGCAGGGAGGCTGCTGCAGGGAGGCTGCTGCAGGGAGGCTGCTGCAGGGAGGCTGCTGCAGGGAGGCTACGGCAGGATGGCTATTGCAGGGGGGGCTTCTGCAGGAGGCTATTGCAGGGAGGCTGCTGCAGGGAGGCTACTGCAGGAAATATGCTGCAGGGAGGCTACTGCAGGGGGGCTGCTGCAGGAAGGATGCTGCAGGAAGGCTGCTGCAGGAAGGATGCTGCAGGAAGGCTGCTGCAGGGAGGCTGCTGCAGGGAGGCTGCTGCAGAGATGTTGCTGCAGGGAGGCTGCTGCAGGGATGTTGCTGCAGGAAGGCTGCTGCAGGGAGGCTGCTTCAGGGAGGCTGCTGCAGGGAGGCTGCTGCAGGGACGCTGCTGCAGGGACGCTGCTGCAGGAAGGCTGCTGCAGGGAGGCTGCTGCAGGGAGGCTGCTGCAGGGAGGCTACTGCAGGGAGGCTGCTGCAGGGAGGCTACGGCAGGATGGCTATTGCAGGGGGGGCTTCTGCAGGAGGCTATTGCAGGGAGGCTGCTGCAGGGAGGCTACTGCAGGAAATATGCTGCAGGGAGGCTACTGCAGGGGGGCTGCTGCAGGAAGGATGCTGCAGGAAGGCTGCTGCAGGAAGGATGCTGCAGGAAGGCTGCTGCAGGGAGGCTGCTGCAGGGAGGCTGCTTAAGGGAGGCTGCTGCAGGGGGGCTGCTGCAGGGAGGCTGCTGCAGGAAGGCTGCTGCAGGGAGGCTGCTTCAGGGAGGCTGCTGCAGGGAGGCTGCTGCAGGGAGGCTGCTGCAGGGACGCTGCTGCAGGAAGGCTGCTGCAGGGAGGCTGCTGCAGGGAGGCTGCTCCAGGGAGGCTGCTTAAGGGAGGCTGCTGCAGGGGGGCTGCTCCAGGGAGGCTGCTGCAGGGAGGCTACTGCAGGAAGGATGCTGCAGAAAGGATGCTGCAGGGAGGCTGCTGCAGGGAGGCTACTGCAGGAAGGATGCTGCAGAAAGGATGCTCCAGGAAGGCTGCTGCAGGGAGGCTGCTGAAGGGAGGCTGCTGCAGGGAAGCTGCTGCAGGGAGGCTGCTGCAGGGAGGCTACTGCAGAAGGATGCTGCAGAAGGCTGCTGCAGGGACGCTGCTGCAGGAAGTCTGCTGCAGGGAGGCTTCTGCAGGGAGGATGCTGCAGGGAGGCTGCTGCAGGGAGGCTGCTGCAGGGAGGCTGCTGCAGGGAGGCTACTGCAGGGAGGCTGTTGCAGTGAGGCTGTGGCAGGAAGGATGCTGCAGGGAGGCTGCTGCAGGGAGGCTACTGCAAGGAGGCTAATGCAGGGAGGCTGCTGCAGGGAGGCTGCTGCAGGGAGGCTGCTGCATGGAGGCTGTGGCAGGAAGGATGCTGCAGGGAGGCTGCTGCAGGGAGGATGCTGCAGGGAGGCTGCTGCAGGGAAGCTGCTGCAGGAAGGCTGCTGCAGGGAGGCTGCTGCAGGGAGGCTGCTGCAGGGAAGATGCTGCAGGGAGGCTGCTGCAGGAAGGCTGCTGCAGGAAGGCTGGTGCAGGGAGGCTGCTGCAGAGAGGCTACTGCAGGGAGGCTGCTGCAGGAAGGATGCTACAGCGAGACTGATGCAGGGAGGCTGCTGCAGGGAGGCTGCTGCATGGAGGCTGTGGCAGGAAGGATGCTGCAGGGAGGCTGCTGCAGGGAGGCTACTGCAGGGAGGCTAATGCAGGGAGGCTGCTGCAGGGAGGCTGCTGCAGGGAGGCTGCTGCAGGGAGGCTGCTGCATGGAGGCTGTGGCAGGAAGGATGCTGCAGGGAGGCTGCTGCAGGGAGGATGCTGCAGGGAGGCTGCTGCAGGGAAGCTGCTGCAGGAAGGCTGCTGCAGGGAGGCTGCTGCAGGGAGGCTGCTGCAGGGACGATGCTGCAGGGAGGCTGCTGCAGGGAGGCTGCTGCAGGGAGGCTGCTGCAGGGAAGATGCTGCAGGGAGGCTGCTGCAGGAAGGCTGCTGCAGGAAGGCTGGTGCAGGGAGGCTGCTGCAGAGAGGCTGCTGCAGGGAGGCTGCTGCAGGGAAGATGCTGCAGGGAGGCTACTGCAGGAAATATGCTGCAGGGAGGCTACTGCAGGGAGGCTGCTGCAGGAAGGATGCTGCAGGAAGGCTGCTGCAGGAAGGATGCTGCAGGAAGGCTGCTGCAGGGAGGCTACTGCAGGGAGGCTGCTGCAGGGAGGCTACGGCAGGGTGGCTATTGCAGGGGGGGCTTCTGCAGGAGGCTATTGAAGGGAGGCTGCTGCAGGGAGGCTACTGCAGGAAATATGCTGCAGGGAGGCTACTGCAGGGGGGCTGCTGCAGGAAGGATGCTGCAGGAAGGCTGCTGCAGGAAGGATGCTGCAGGAAGGCTGCTGCAGGGAGGCTGCTGCAGGGAGGTTGCTGCACGGAGGTTGCTGCAGGGAGGTTGCTGCAGGGAGGTTGCTGCAGGGAGGCTACTGCAGGGAGGCTGCTGAAGGGAGGCTGCTGCAGGGAGGCTGCTGCAGGGAGACTGCTGCAGGGAGGTTGCTGCAGGGAGACTGCTGCAGGGAGACTGCTGCAGGGAGACTGCTGCAGGGAGGCTGCTGCAATTAGTATCAACTTGTAAGTGATAATCACCTGGTCGGAGGGCAGCAAGTCTTCTATTAAATAATACGACATCAGCAGTGTGTTGCTACACTGCTCTATATGACAGCTACACAGTGTGTTGCTACTCTGCTCTATATGACAGCTACACAGTATGTTGCTACACTGCTCTATATGACAGCTACACAGTGTGTTGCTACACTGCTCTATATGACAGCTACACAGTGTGTTGCTACACTGCTCTATATGACAGCTACACAGTATGTTGCTACACTGCTCTATATGACAGCTACACAGTGTGTTGCTACACTGCTCTATATGACAGCTACACAGTGTGTTGCTACACTGCTCTATATGACAGCTACACAGTGTGTTGCTACTCTGCTCTATATGACAGCTACACAGTGTGTTGCTACACTGCTCTATATGACAGCTACACAGTGTGTTGCTACACTGCTCTATATGACAGCTACACAGTGTGTTGCTACTCTGCTCTATATGACAGCTACACAGTGTGTTGCTACACTGCTCTATATGACAGCTACACAGTGTGTTGCTACACTGCTCTATATGACAGCTACACAGTGTGTTGCTACACTACTCTATATGACAGCTACACAGTGTGTTGCTACACTGATCTGTATGCAGCTACACAGTGTGCTGCTACACTGATCTGTATGCAGCTACACAGTGTGCTGCTACACTACTCTATATGACAGCTACACAGTGTGTTGCTGCACTGCTCTATGTGACAGCTACACAGAGTGTTGCTACACTGCTCTTTATGACAGCTACACAGTGTGTTGCTGCACTGCTCTATGTGACATCTACACAGAGTGTTGCTACACTGCTCTATATGACAGCTACACAGTGTGTTACTACACTGCTCTATGTGACAGCTACACAGAGTGTTGCTACACTGCTCTATATGACAACTACACAGTGTGTTGCTACACTGCTCTATATGACAGCTACACAGTGTGTTGCTACACTGCTCTACATGACAGCTATACAGTGTGTTGCTACACTGCTCTATATGACAGCTACACAGTGTGTTGCTACACTGCTCTACATGACAGCTATACAGTGTGTTACTACACTGCTCTATGTGTCAGCTACACAGAGTGTTGCTACACTGCTCTATATGACAACTACACAGTGTGTTACTACACTGCTCTATGTGACAGCTACACAGAGTGTTGCTACACTGCTCTACATGACAGCTATACAGTGTGTTGCTACACTGCTCTATATAACAGTTATACAGCGTGTTGCTACCCTGCTCTATATGACAGCTACACAGTGGGAACAAAAGCTAGCTATGTTCCCCTGACATATTCCATCATACAGGATGAGACTCATACAATGTAATGTAGTGTGTCAGTCTGAGCTGGCAGACTTCAGGAGGACGATGAGGATGCCATTAATTATTCCACTATGGGTTTTTCAGCTAAGGCAGCTTCAGAACTGAAGTTACTATGACTTGGGAATTATCGTCCATCAAGATGGTCTATCTCTCAAACCTGAACAGTAGAATGTTAATGTAGATATTATTATCACAGACGCGGAAAGCACATACCTGTAATACATGCATATACCTTACACATACCTGTAATACATACACATACATTACATATACAGATGATGAATAAAACACGTGTGCATCACTTGGGTATTTTAACTGACTAAGTATTTCGCTTTAACAGCAGTCGTCTTCAGTTGAATGCAGAGTTAAAGAGTCTTGGACCACGCATGCTGACACAATGTTCTCTTATTGTGCCCACTTGGGTTTATTATTGTACACTTCCTCTCCGAGCTAAATCCAGATGTACTCCTGTTAATCCTTTTGGGGGACTAGTTCCTGGGCCTTTTGTGTATCCATATGCTTTTGTACTACCATCCACAGGATGAGTATGAGGTGCACAATAAACTAGCCACTACCATCCACATAATGGAGATGAGGTGCACAATAAACTAGCCACTTTGACCTCAAAATCTAAAAATCTAATCTCACTCAAAGGCAATACAGTATTTTATGTCAGAAGCCATTCAGTACCTCAGAGAAATGCATTTCTAAACAACCACTCATCTCTTCCTACACACACACACATACACACACACACACACACACACACACACACACACACACACACACACACACACACACACACACACACACACACACACACACACACTGGAGGCCAGGAGGGTCGGGGGAGACATGATAACGACATATAAAATACTGCGCGGAATAGACGAGGTGGACAAAGACGGGATGTTCCAGAGATGGGACACAGACACAAGAGGTCACAATTGGAAGTTGAAGACTCAGATGAATCAAAGGGATGTTAGGAAGTATTTCTTCAGTCATAGAGTAGTCAAGCCGTGGAATAGCCTAGAAAGTGAAGTAGTGGAGGTGGGAAACATACATAGTTTTAAGGCGAGGTATGATAAAGCTCATGGAGCAGGGAGAGAGAGGACCTAGTAGTAATCAGTGAAGAGGCGGGGCCAGGAGCTATGATTCGATCCCTGCACCCACAAAGAGGTGAGTACAAATAGATGAGTACTTACACACACCCACACACACATACACATAAACACACATACAAACACACACACACACACACACACACACACACACGGGGCCAGAAGCTACGAATCGACCTCTGCAACCGCAAATAGGTGAGTACACATGCCTAGGACATCTCCCAGCATACATCACCAACCTTAGCAAGGTGCTAGCGAGGTGCTAGCGAGGCGCTAGTTAGGTGCTTCAAAGTGCCACCAGGTGCCGTGGGAGTGCCACTAGCACCTCCCCCTGCAGAGGAAGTGAGAGAGAAGGCTGAGTGAGATATCTCAAGAGGGAGCAAGAGAGTGGCAGCCTGAGTGAGATATCTCAAACAACTGTTGACTTACATTTTATGAGCATGTCCTGTCAAGTGGTAGCCCAGGTGGGCCCTGCAGACGAGCAACTAGTTAGACACATTTCTGCTACACCTGGTAGTGTGGCACTCACAACTACACTCTAAAGTCACAGTACAACTCATAGCTGCCTCGACTCACACACTAAGGGACCAAGGTTCGATCCTCGGTACGAGTGGATGGGTTTGCTTCCTTACACCTGCTGCCCCTCTTCACCAAGCTTCTCTCTGTGCGACTCCTGGTGGGGGATCCTGCCCCTCTCTGTGCGACTCCTGATGGGGAATACTGCCCCTCTCTGTGCGACTCCTGATGGGGGCTCCTACTTATCTCTGTGCGACTCCTGATGGGGGATCCTGCTTCTCTCTGTGCGACTCGTGATGGGGAATCCTGCCCTTCTCTGTGCGACTCCTGATAGGGGATCCTGCTTCTCTCTGTGCGACTCCTGATGGGGGATTCTGCCCCTCTTTGTGCGACTCCTGATGGGGGATCCTGCCCCTCTCTGTGCGACTCCTGATGGGGGATACTGCCCCTCTCTGTGCGATTCCTGATGGGGGATTCTGCCCCTCTTTGTGCGACTCCTGATGGGGGATCCTGCCCCTCTCTGTGCGACTCCTGATGGGGGATACTGCCCCTCTCTGTGCGACTCCTGATGGGGAATCCTGCCACTATCTGTGCGACTCCTGATGGGAGATCCTGCTTCTCTCTGTGCGACTCCTGATGGGGGATCCTGTCCCTCTCTGTGCGACTCCTGATGGGGGATCCTGTCCCTCTCTGTGCGACTCCTCATGGGGGATCCTGTCCCTCTCTGTGCAACTCCTGATGGGGGATCCTGTCCCTCTCTGTGCGACTCCTGATGGGGGATCCTGTCCCTCTCTGTGCGACTCCTGATGGGGGATCCTGTCCCTCTCTGTGCGACTCCTGATGGGGGATCCTGTCCCTCTCTGTGCGACTCCTGATGGGGGATCCTGTCCCTCTCTGTGCGACTCCTGATGGGGGATCCTGTCCCTCTCTGTGCAACTCCTGATGGGGGATCCTGTCCCTCTCTGTGCGACTCCTGATGGGGGATCCTGTCCCTCTCTGTGCGACTCCTGATGGGGGATCCTGTCCCTCTCTGTGCGACTCCTGATGGGGGATCCTGTCCCTTTCTGTGCGACTCGTGGAGCGCTGCTCACTATGACACTTTACGGACCTTCGGAAAATAATCAGATTTGTTCAGCATTACTCGCCTGATCATAAGAACATAAGAACATAAGAACGATGGAACACTGCAGAAGGCCTACTGGCCCATGCGAGGCAGGTCCAAGTCTCCTACCGGCTTAAGCCAATGCACCCAACCTAGTCAGGTCAGGTCACATTGACTTAAGGGAGGAACACGGCAACCGTCCTGGTAGCACAAGCTATCAGGTCCAACTCACATCCACTCATGTATTTATCCAACCTATTTTTAAAGCTACACAACGTTCTGGCCTCTATAACGGTACTTGGGAGTTTGTTCCACTCATCCACAACTCTATTACCAAACCAGTACTTTCCTATATCCTTCCTGAATCTGAATTTTTCCAACTTAAAACCATTGCTGCGAGTCCTGTCTAGGCTAGATATTTTCAGCACACTATTTACATCCCCTTTATTTATTCCTGTCTTCCATTTATACACCTCAATCTATATCAATCAATATTACTCATCTGAGTTTTTTCTTTGACTTCGGTAGATTTGAACTGTATGTGAATAAATACATTGCCTTATTTAGTGTGTGTGTGTGTGTGTGTGTGTGTGTGTGTGTGTGTGTGTGTGTGTGTGTGTGTGTGTATACACTGTCTTCCACACAGAGTCGAATGACCTTTCGCTGTCAGGGTTTCTGTAAATTGTTAAACTTGCCTTCCCCCGCCCCATGTTACTCACACTGTGTGACTCACGGAGGACGCAGGTGAGGAAGGTGACATGAGGAACAGGGTGAGAGAGGGAGAACATGAGAGGGGGTTAAGGAGAGACGGAGAGGAGAGAGGGAAGAGTGAGAGGACTTGACTTACCAGCTCTCTCTCTCTCTATCCTTGAGAATTGAATACATCAGCAGTGTGCTGCTACACTGTTCAGTGTGATAATTACACAGTGGGAACAAAAGCTAGCTATGTTTCCCTGCTATAATTCATCATATTACCTGTTATATTCCGTCATATTCCTTGTTATACCCCATTTATGTTATCCCTCTTATATTCCATCACTGGATGGTGTTTCACTGTCATATTCCATCAGTGGATGGTGTTTCACTGTCATATTCCATCACACAGGATGGTGCTTCACTGTCATATTCCATCACACAGGATGGTGCTTCACTGTCATATTCCATCACACAGGATGGTGCTTCACTGTCATATTCCATCACACAGGATGGTGCTTCACTGTCATATTCCATCACACAGGATGGTGCTTCACTGTCATATTCCATCACACAGGATGGTGCTTCACTGTCATATTCCATCACACAGGATGGTGCTTCACTGTCATATTCCATCACACAGGATGGTGCTTCACTGTCATATTCCATCACACAGCATGGTGTTTCACTGTCATATTCCATCACACAGGATGGTGTTTCACTGTCATATTCCATCACACAGGATGGTGTTTCACTGTCATATTCCATCAATGGATGGTGTTTCACTGTCATATTCCATCACACAGGATGGTGTTTCACTGTCATATTCCATCACACAGGATGGTGTTTCACTGTCATATTCCATCACACAGGATGGTGTTTCACTGTCATATTCCATCACACAGGATGGTGCTTCACTGTCATATTCCATCACACAGGATGGTGCTGCACTGTCATATTCCATCACACAGGATGGTGCTTCACTGTCATATTCCATCACACAGGATGGTGCTTCACTGTCATATTCCATCACACAGGATGGTGCTTCACTGTCATATTCCATCACACAGGATGGTGCTTCACTGTCATATTCCATCACACAGGATGGTGCTTCACTGTCATATTCCATCACACAGGATGGTGCTTCACTGTCATATTCCATCACACAGCATGGTGTTTCACTGTCATATTCCATCACACAGGATGGTGTTTCACTGTCATATTCCATCACACAGGATGGTGTTTCACTGTCATATTCCATCAATGGATGGTGTTTCACTGTCATATTCCATCACACAGGATGGTGTTTCACTGTCATATTCCATCACACAGGATGGTGTTTCACTGTCATATTCCATCACACAGGATGGTGTTTCACTGTCATATTCCATCACACAGGATGGTGTTTCACTGTCATATTCCATCACTGGTTGGTGTTTCACTGTCATATTCCATCAATGGATGGTGTTTCACTGTCATATTCCATCACTGGATGGTGTTTCACTGTCATATTCCATCACTGGATGGTGTTTCACTGTCATATTCCATCACACAGGATGGTGTTTCACTGTCATATTCCATCAATGGATGGTGTTTCACTGTCATATTCCATCACACAGGATGGTGTTTCACTGTCATATTCCATCACACAGGATGGTGCTTCACTGTCATATTCCATCACACAGGATGGTGTTTCACTGTCATATTCCATCACACAGGATGGTGTTTCACTGTCATATTCCATCACACAGGATGGTGTTTCACTGTCATAATACATCACACAGGATGGTGCTTCACTGTCATATTCCATCACACAGGATGGTGTTTCACTGTCATATTCCATCACACAGCATGGTGTTTCACTGTCATATTCCATCACACAGGATGGTGTTTCATTGTCATATTCCATCACACAGGATGGTGTTTCACTGTCATATTCCATCACACAGGATGGTGTTTCACTGTCATATTCCATCACACAGGATGGTGCTTCACTGTCATATTCCATCACACAGGATGGTGTTTCACTGTCATATTCCATCACACAGGATGGTGTTTCACTGTCATATTCCATCACACAGGATGGTGTTTCACTGTCATATTCCATCACACAGGATGGTGTTTCACTGTCATATTCCATCACACAGGATGGTGCTTCACTGTCATATTCCATCACACAGGATGGTGCTTCACTGTCATATTCCATCACACAGGATGGTGCTTCACTGTCATATTCCATCACACAGGATGGTGCTTCACTGTCATATTCCATCACACAGGATGGTGCTTCACTGTCATATTCCATCACACAGGATGGTGCTTCACTGTCATATTCCATAACACAGGATGGTGCTTCACTGTCATATTCAATCACACAGGTCAGAGGTCAATCCTGGGGAGGGTAGAAGATGACTGGGTAAGCTACCTAACAATTACTACTGCCCCTCATCACCTAGCAGTCAGCAGGTACCTAGGTGTTAGGTGACTGTTGTGGATGGCATCCTGAGGAGAAGCCCTAAGGACCATAATGGAGTTAAGCCACAGTATATAGGAGGTTAACCTGGGTTTCTAACCCTCTGGGTTAACCTGGGATACTTACTCTCTGGATTAACCTTGGATTCTAACTCTCTGGGTTAACCTGCGCTACTAACCCTCTGGGTAAACCTTGGTTGTTTACCCTCTGGGTTAACCTCGATTACTAACCCTCTGGGTTAACCTGGGTTACTCTCCCTCTGGGTTAACCTTGGTTACTAACCCTCTGGGTTAACCTGGGTTACTAATCATTTGGGTTAACCTGGGTTACTAACCCTCTGGGTTAACCTGGGTTACTTACCATCTGGGTTAACCTGGATTACTAACCCTCTGGGTTAACCTGGGTTACTTTCCCTCTGGGTTAACCTGGGCTACTAACCCTCTGGGTTAACCTGGGTTACTAACCCTTTGGGTTAACCTGGGTTACTAGCTCTCTGGGTTAACCTGGGTTACTAACCCTTTGAGTTAACCTGGGTTACTAATCCTCTGGGTTAACCTGGGTTACTAATCCTCTGTGTTAACCTGGGTTACTAATCCTCTGGGTTAACCTGGGTTACTAATCCTCTGGGTTAACCTGGGTTACTAATCCTCTGGGTTAACCTGTGTTACTAATCCTCTGGGTTAACCTGAGTTACCAATCCTCTGGGTTAACCTGGGTTACTAATCCTGTGGGTTAACCTGGGTTACTAATCCTGTGGGTTAACCTGGGTTACTAATCCTGTGGGTTAACCTGGGTTACTACTCCTCTGGGTTAACCTGGGTTACTAATCCTCTGGGTTAACCTGGGTTACTAATTCTCTGGGTTAACCTGGGTTACTAATCCTCTGGGTTAACCTGGGTTACTAATCTTCTGGGTTAACCTGGGTTACTAATCCTCTGGGTTAACCTGGGTTACTAATCCTCTGGGTTAACCTGGGTTACTAATCCTCTGGGTTAACCTGGGTTACTAATCCTCTGGGTTAACCTGGGTTACTAATCCTCTGGGTTAACCTGGGTTACTAATCCTCTGGGTTAACCTGAGTTACTAATCTTCTGGGTTAACCTGGGTTACTAATCCTCTGGGTTAACCTGGGTTACTAATCCTCTGGGTTAACCTGAGTTACTTATCCTCTGGGTTAACCTGGGTTACTAATCCTCTGGGTTAACCTGGGTTACTAATCCTCTGGGTTAACCTGGGTTACTAATCATCGGGGTTAACCTGAGTTACTAATCCTCTGGGTTAACCTGAGTTACTAATCCTCTGGGTTAACATGAGTTACTAATCCTCTGGGTTAACCTGAGTTACTAATCCTCTGGGTTAACCTGGGTTACTAATCCTCTGGGTTAACCTGGGTTACTAATCCTCTGGGTTAACCTGAGTTACTAATCCTCTGGGTTAACATGGGTTACTAATCCTCTGGGTTAACCTGGGTTACTAATCCTCTGGGTTAACCTGGGTTACTAATCCTCTGGGTTAACCTGGGTTACTAATCCTCTGGGTTAACCTGGGTTACTAATCCTCTGGGTTAACCTGGGTTACTAATCCTCTGGGTTAACCTGAGTTACTAATCTTCTGGGTTAACCTGGGTTACTAATCCTCTGGGTTAACCTGGGTTACTAATCCTCTGGGTTAACCTGAGTTACTTATCCTCTGGGTTAACCTGGGTTACTAATCCTCTGGGTTAACCTGGGTTACTAATCCTCTGGGTTAACCTGGGTTACTAATCATCGGGGTTAACCTGAGTTACTAATCCTCTGGGTTAACCTGAGTTACTAATCCTCTGGGTTAACATGAGTTACTAATCCTCTGGGTTAACCTGAGTTACTAATCCTCTGGGTTAACCTGGGTTACTAATCCTCTGGGTTAACCTGGGTTACTAATCCTCTGGGTTAACCTGAGTTACTAATCCTCTGGGTTAACATGGGTTACTAATCCTCTGGGTTAACCTGGGTTACTAATCCTCTGGGTTAACCTGGGTTACTAATCCTCTGGGTTAACCTGTGTTACTAATCCTCTGGGTTAACCTGAGTTACCAATCCTCTGGGTTAACCTGGGTTACTAATCCTCTGGGTTAACCTGGGTTACTAATCCTCTGGGTTAACCTGGGTTACTAATCTTCTGGGTTAACCTGGGTTACTAATCCTCTGGGTTAACCTGGGTTACTAATCCTCTGGGTTAACCTGAGTTACTAATCTTCTGGGTTAACCTGGGTTACTAATCCTCTGGGTTAACCTGGGTTACTAATCCTCTGGGTTAACCTGAGTTACTTATCCTCTGGGTTAACCTGGGTTACTAATCCTCTGGGTTAACCTGGGTTACTAATCCTCTGGGTTAACCTGGGTTACTAATCATCGGGGTTAACCTGAGTTACTAATCCTCTGGGTTAACCTGAGTTACTAATCCTCTGGGTTAACATGAGTTACTAATCCTCTGGGTTAACCTGAGTTACTAATCCTCTGGGTTAACCTGGGTTACTAATCCTCTGGGTTAACCTGGGTTACTAATCCTCTGGGTTAACCTGAGTTACTAATCCTCTGGGTTAACATGGGTTACTAATCCTCTGGGTTAACCTGGGTTACTAACCCTTTGAGTTAACCTGGGTTACTAATCCTCTGGGTTAACCTGGGTTACTAATCCTCTGTGTTAACCTGGGTTACTAATCCTCTGGGTTAACCTGGGTTACTAATCCTCTGGGTTAACCTGGGTTACTAATCCTCTGGGTTAACCTGTGTTACTAATCCTCTGGGTTAACCTGAGTTACCAATCCTCTGGGTTAACCTGGGTTACTAATCCTCTGGGTTAACCTGGGTTACTAATCCTGTGGGTTAACCTGGGTTACTAATCCTGTGGGTTAACCTGGGTTACTAATCCTGTGGGTTAACCTGGGTTACTAATCCTCTGGGTTAACCTGGGTTACTAATTCTCTGGGTTAACCTGGGTTACTAATCCTCTGGGTTAACCTGGGTTACTAATCTTCTGGGTTAACCTGGGTTACTAATCCTCTGGGTTAACCTGGGTTACTAATCCTCTGGGTTAACCTGGGTTACTAATCCTCTGGGTTAACCTGGGTTACTAATCCTCTGGGTTAACCTGGGTTACTAATCCTCTGGGTTAACCTGGGTTACTAATCCTCTGGGTTAACCTGAGTTACTAATCTTCTGGGTTAACCTGGGTTACTAATCCTCTGGGTTAACCTGGGTTACTAATCCTCTGGGTTAACCTGAGTTACTTATCCTCTGGGTTAACCTGGGTTACTAATCCTCTGGGTTAACCTGGGTTACTAATCCTCTGGGTTAACCTGGGTTACTAATCATCGGGGTTAACCTGAGTTACTAATCCTCTGGGTTAACCTGAGTTACTAATCCTCTGGGTTAACCTGAGTTACTAATCCTCTGGGTTAACCTGAGTTACTAATCCTCTGGGTTAACCTGGGTTACTAATCCTCTGGGTTAACCTGGGTTACTAATCCTCTGGGTTAACCTGAGTTACTAATCCTCTGGGTTAACATGGGTTACTAATCCTCTGGGTTAACCTGGGTTACTAATCCTCTGGGTTAACCTGGGTTACTAATCCTCTGGGTTAACCTGTGTTACTAATCCTCTGGGTTAACCTGAGTTACCAATCCTCTGGGTTAACCTGGGTTACTAATCCTCTGGGTTAACCTGGGTTACTAATCCTCTGGGTTAACCTGGGTTACTAATCTTCTGGGTTAACCTGGGTTACTAATCCTCTGGGTTAACCTGGGTTACTAATCCTCTGGGTTAACCTGAGTTACTAATCTTCTGTGTTAACCTGGGTTACTAATCCTCTGGGTTAACCTGGGTTACTAATCCTCTGGGTTAACCTGAGTTACTTATCCTCTGGGTTAACCTGGGTTACTAATCCTCTGGGTTAACCTGGGTTACTAATCCTCTGGGTTAACCTGGGTTACTAATCATCGGGGTTAACCTGAGTTACTAATCCTCTGGGTTAACCTGAGTTACTAATCCTCTGGGTTAACATGAGTTACTAATCCTCTGGGTTAACCTGAGTTACTAATCCTCTGGGTTAACCTGGGTTACTAATCCTCTGGGTTAACCTGGGTTACTAATCCTCTGGGTTAACCTGAGTTACTAATCCTCTGGGTTAACATGGGTTACTAATCCTCTGGGTTAACCTGGGTTACTAATCCTCTGGGTTAACCTGGGTTACTAATCCTCTGGGTTAACCTGTGTTACTAATCCTCTGGGTTAACCTGAGTTACCAATCCTCTGGGTTAACCTGGGTTACTAATCCTCTGGGTTAACCTGGGTTACTAATCCTCTGGGTTAACCTGGGTTACTAATCCTGTGGGTTAACCTGGGTTACTAATCCTCTGGGTTAACCTGGGTTACAAATCCTCTGGGTTAACCTGGGTTACTAATCTTCTGGGTTGACCTGGGTTACTAATCCTGTGGGTTAACCTGGGTTACTAATCTTCTGGGTTAACCTGGGTTACTAATCCTCTGGGTTAACCTGGGTTACTAATCTTCTGGGTTAACCTGGGTTACTAATCCTCTGGGTTAACCTGGGTTACTAATCCTCTGGGTTAACCTGGGTTACTAATCCTCTGGGTTAACCTGGGTTACTAATCCTCTGGGTTAACCTGAGTTACTAATCTTCTGGGTTAACCTGGGTTACTAATCCTCTGGGTTAACCTGGGTTACTAATCCTCTGGGTTAACCTGAGTTACTTATCCTCTGGGTTAACCTGGGTTACTAATCCTCTGGGTTAACCTGGGTTACTAATCCTCTGGGTTAACCTGGGTTACTAATCCTCTGGGTTAACCTGGGTTACTAATTCTCTGGGTTAACCTGGGTTACTAATCCTCTGGGTTAACCTGGGTTACTAATTCTCTGGGTTAACCTGGGTTACTAATCCTCTGGGTTAACCTGGGTTACTAATCTTCTGGGTTAACCTGGGTTACTAATCTTCTGGGTTAACCTGGGTTACTAATCCTCTGGGTTAACCTGGGTTACTAATCCTCTGGGTTAACCTGAGTTACTTATCCTCTGGGTTAACCTGGGTTACTAATCCTCTGGGTTAACCTGGGTTACTAATCCTCTGGGTTAACCTGGGTTACTAATCATCGGGGTTAACCTGAGTTACTGATCCTCTGGGTTAACCTGAGTTACTAATCCTCTGGGTTAACCTGAGTTACTAATCCTCTGGGTTAACCTGGGTTACTAATCCTCTGGGTTAACCTGGTTTACTAATCCTCTGGGTTAACCTGAGTTACTAATCCTCTGGGTTAACCTGGGTTACTAATCCTCTGGGTTAACTTGGGTTACTAATCCTCTGGGTTAACCTGAGTTACTAATCCTCTGGGTTAACCTGGGTTACTAATCCTCTGGGTTAACCTGGGTTACTAATCCTCTGGGTTAACCTGGGTTACTAATCCTCTTGGTTAACCTGAGTTACTAATCATCTGGGTTAGCCTGGGTTACTAATCCTCTGGGTTAACCTGAGTTACTAATCCTCTGGGTTAACCTGAGTTACTAATCCTCTGGGTTAACCTGGGTTACTAATCCTCTGGGTTAACCTGAGTTACTAATCCTCTGGGTTAACCTGAGTTACTAATTCTCTGGGTTAACCTGGGTTACTAATCCTCTGGGTTAACCTAGGTTACTAATCCTCTGGGTTAACCTGAGTTACTAATCCTCTGGGTTAACCTGGGTTACTAATCCTCTGGGTTAACCTGGGTTAACTTGGGTTACTAATCCTCTGGGTTAACCTGAGTTACTAAACTTCTGGTTAACCTGAGTTACTAAACTTCTGGTTAACCTGAGTTACTAATCTTCTGGGTTAACCTGAGTTACTAATCCTCTGGGTTAACCTGGGTTAACTTGGGTTACTAATCCTCTGGGTTAACCTGAGTTACTAATCCTCTGGGTTAACCTGAGTTACTAATCCTCTGGGTTAACCTGGGTTACTAATCCTCTGGGTTAACCTGAGTTACTAATCCTCTGGGTTAACCTGGGTTACTAATCCTCTGGGTTAACCTGGGTTACTAATCCTCTGGGTTAACCTGGGTTACTAATCCTCTGGGTTAACCTGGGTTACTAATCATCTGGGTTAACCTTGGTTACTAATCCTCTGGGTTAACCTGGGTTACTAATTCTCTGGGTTAACCTGGGTTACTAATCTTCTGGGTTAACCTGGGTTACTAATCCTCTGGGTTAACCTGGGTTACTAATCCTCTGGGTTAACCTGGGTTACTAATCCTCTGGGTTAACCTGGGTTACTAATCCTCTGGGTTAACCTGGGCTACTAATCCTCTGGGTTAACCTGGATTACTAATCCTCTGGGTTAACCTGGGTTACTAATCCTCTGGGTTAACCTGGGTTACTAATCCTCTGGGTTAACCTGGGTTACTAATCCTCTGGGTTAACCTGGGTTACTAATCCTGTGGGTTAACCTGGGTTACTAATCCTCTGGATTAACCTGGGTTACTAATCCTCTGGGTTAACCTGGGTTACTAATCCTCTGGGTTAACCTGAGTTACTAATCCTCTGGGTTAACCTGGGTTACTAATCCTCTGGGTTAACCCGAGTTACTAATCCTCTGGGTTAACCTGGGTTACTAATCCTCTGGGTT
Source organism: Cherax quadricarinatus (assembly GCF_038502225.1). Lineage (NCBI taxonomy): Eukaryota > Metazoa > Arthropoda > Malacostraca > Decapoda > Parastacidae > Cherax > Cherax quadricarinatus. Next base: position 143,817 of record NC_091356.1, on the reverse strand, counting down.
AACCTGAGTTACTAATCCTCTGGGTTAACCTGGGTTACTAATCCTCTGGGTTAACCTGAGTTACTAATCCTCTGGGTTAACCTGGGTTACTAATCCTCTGGGTTAACCTGAGTTACTAATCCTCTGGGTTAACCTGAGTTACTAATCCTCTGGGTTAACCTGGGTTACTAATCCTCTGGGTTAACCTGAGTTACTAATCCTCTGGGTTAACCTGGGTTACTAATCCTCTGGGTTAACCTGAGTTACTAATCCTCTGGGTTAACCTGGGTTACTAATCCTCTGGGTTAACCTGAGTTACTAATCCTCTGGGTTAACCTGGGTTACTAATCCTCTGGGTTAACCTGAGTTACTAATCCTCTGGGTTAACCTGGGTTACTAATCCTCTGGGTTAACCTGAGTTACTAATCCTCTGGGTTAACCTTAGTTACTAATCCTCTGGGTTAACCTGAGTTACTAATCCTCTGGGTTAACCTGAGAACGAAGTCTTCCGTTTCTTCATTTATTTATTTATTTCTTCTTCTTTATTTATTATTGTTATTATATTCACAAACAAGCGCTAAACCTGTATGGACCATACAAACCAATGAGAACAAAGAAGTACACTGGGGTACGTGTGAGTACAACAACGTACATATGAGTAGGGTACATGGGAAAACATGAAAAAGTGGGAGTACATGAAAGTATGAGTACATGGGAGGACATGAGAGTACATGGGACTTCATTAGAGTACATGGGAGTACATAGAGACCAGAACAAGAGAACATATTCAGTCCCTCAGCTTGGAAGGCTGAGGGACTGACCACCTCAGAGCTACGTCTTCATGAGTGATGGACTGATTACATCGTTTTCACATCTCTACCGCTTCTGCTAACTCTTTTGTACTAGACTGAAGAAGCCTACTGTGTAGGCAAAACGTTCCAGAATAAAGATACCTAACTATTGCACATATGTCCAGACAGGGCCGCTGGGGCGTTGACCCCCGAAACCCTCTCCAGGCATCTCCAAGTATGGTTTAGAAAGACACGTAAGCAAACACTATAACATATTTATTAGAAAACGTTTCGGTCCTGGGACCTTGATCACTTCTAACATACAGAGGTAGAAAGACATTATATATATAGGCGGAGAGTGAGATGTGACGCACGTGACCTGAGGAATGTCATAAGAACATAAGAATGGAGGAACACTGTAGAAGGCCTACTGGCTCATGCGAGGCAGGTCTTTATCAAAACAACCTCTACCTATGATGAGGACGGGTAGACGATGAAATCATGTGGCTCCTGTGTTGTTGGGTTGGTGCTGCTTAAGTATCATGTATGTCAATGTTTTTGAAATTTTGTAGTTTCCAGTGTTGCGTTCCATAGTGTCGGTGACGGCGATTAGTGAGGCTTCTAGGCACCGTCGGCGTCTGAGGTCTGGTTCGGTGAGAACGAGTTGTGCCTCATTCCAGTTCATCAAATGCCCCGTGGAGTCTCTGTGGAGGACACAGGCGTACCTTACATCGTCTCTGTTAGAGGCATTTCGATGCTCATTCAGGCGGACTGCAAGATCTCTGCCTGTCTCGCCTACATATTTCTTGGGACAGAACCCACAAGGGATAGTGTAGACGCCTGCTGTAGAAGTTAGAAGTGTGGGGCTGCGTTTCGTAGTGAGGTCTTTGATAGATGATGTGTTTATGGTGGAAACGTTGATGTTACTCATAGCAAGTGCCCGGCGAGTATTCGTGGCAACATCGCCACATGGGAGTACTATGAACTGTTTAGGGGGCTGTTCCATGGGCGGTTTGTTGAGGATAGCTTGTGCCTTGAGTCTGCAATCTCGGATGAAGAAAGATGGGAACTGAAGACGTGTAAAGGCTTGTGTTATGTAAGTGCAAACTTCCTTTCCTCGACGTTCTACTGTGCAGATCTCCCGACAGTGACAAACTTCTCTTCAAAGTGTATAGAAAACCTACCAACAAGGACGATCTTATACACTTTTATTCACACCAAGACACCCGCACTAAGAGAGGAGTCCTCATTGGCTTCTTCTTGAGAGCTCTTCGCATCTCCAGCCCTTGTTTTCTAGAAGAAGAATGCACTTACATAACACAAGCCTTTACACGTCTTCAGTTCCCATCTTTCTTCATCCGAGATTGCAGACTCAAGGCACAAGCTATCATCAACAAACCGCCCATGGAACAGCCCCCTAAACAGTTCATAGTACTCCCATGTGGCGATGTTGCCACGAATACTCGCCGGGCACTTGCTATGAGTAACATCAACGTTTCCACCATAAACACATCATCTATCAAAGACCTCACTACGAAACGCAGCCCCACACCTCTAACTTCTACAGCAGGCGTCTACACTATCCCTTGTGGGTTCTGTCCCAAGAAATATGTAGGCGAGACAGGCAGAGATCTTGCAGTCCGCCTGAATGAGCATCGAAATGCCTCTAACAGAGACGATGTAAGGTACGCCTGTGTCCTCCACAGAGACTCCACGGGGCATTTGATGAACTGGAATGAGGCACAACTCGTTCTCACCGAACCAGACCTCAGACGCCGACGGTGCCTAGAAGCCTCACTAATCGCCGTCACCGACACTATAGAACGCAACACTGGAAACTACAAAATTTCAAAAACATTGGCATACATGATACTTAAGCAACACCAACCCAACAACACAGGAGTCACATGATTTCATCGTCTACCCGTCCTCATCATAGGTAGAGGTTGTTTTGATAAAGACCTGCCTCTCATGAGCCAGTAGGCCTTCTACAGTGTTCCTCCATTCTTATGTTCTTATGACATTCCTCAGGTCACGTGCGTCACATCTCACTCTCCGCCTATATATATAATGTCTTTCTACCTCTGTATGTTAGAAGTGATCAAGGTCCCAGGACCGAAACGTTTTCTAATAAATATGTTATAGTGTTTGCTTACGTGTCTTTCTAAACCAACTTGTCGGTATTTATTACCAAGGTTTATACCATCTCCAAGTATACATCTGTGGCACTGAGATCTCCGAGGACGATATTAGGTGTGGGATACTGTAGATTCTCAAGGTAGCTATCAGTATTTCTTATCTGTTCTGTGACTTCCTCTGTCAGTGCTGAGACTCACCAGGTCTTTTGTTTCAACTCGTATTCTAAGCATTTCTTTCATATCACTTGATGATTTTAACATTTTTGTGCAACTAAATCTTTTGGGTTAAGTCCCCCTGTCCCCATGCACCTAGGTATATTTTGCTGGCATGTCTTCTTATAAGTCCTCTTCTTCTTCGTCTTCAGGATACATTCAGTTTGCTTATGGGTTCCTTCCTTCTAAGTCTGCCCGAAGTGCCTAGCCATGCTAGGTGTCCTAGTGGCCCCCTCTGTAATTAGTATTTTAAAACATGTAAACCACTCAATATCCAACATCTGTAAACTCCGCATTGTAATCCTTATAGAGAATAAACTTGATTGATTGATTGCTTGATTGGTTCAAGGGGTGGACCGGTATACCAGTGGCTTCGGTCAGATAACCAAACGCTCCAGCTGTGGGTCATCATATAACTAGGACCCGCGTCAGGAAACACTTGTTCTATTTCCTGACAAACTTTGCCTAACCTAACCTCCACTAGTTGGAATGTGGACTGACTAGTGTTGGTTCTCTTCCCTAGTGGTCTTAGCGTTCTTGCAGACCACTTGGGGTAACTAATGTCATCTTGGAAGGGACTAACACCACTGAAGACCACAAAACCCTCACTCTGAGCACTCCTCCAACCTGAACACCAGCAAAGAAGTGAAACAAAACCCTGAGAAAGACTGAAGAGAGCGTGACACACGCTCACACGCCTCGACACTCAGCAAAACAATCAGAGAAGGGGACCTCCCTGCGCGCAACTCCCACGTGAAATGAAGACACAAAAGAGAGAAATATAATACAGCAATTTGGTGAGAGCCTCACCGCTGAGGTGAGATGGGGAAGATGGTGGTCTGGAGGTGAAGCATGCCTCTTGCTCCACCAACATCCCTCCGCTGATGGACACCTTCACACGGAGATGAGCTTCCGGAACGTGTACTAGTTTTTTGCGCCCTCGTTCTGCACCGTCGCGTCCTTTGTGCGTTCATTGTGCTTGTGTTATGCGTACTTTGTGCGTCCATTTTGCATCCGCTCTGCGTTCGTTGTACTTCTCTTTGTGCGTCCATTGTGCATGAGGACATCACAGGGTGGGTCGTGGAAGTTAGATATGGTGGATAATCAAAACATTACGTAGTAGGTCATCAATATGTTCAGAGAGATGCTCACTGTCCAATCTTTTTTCACACCTTTATGTCGTACTCCGTCTTCGATCTTCTCTCTCTTTCTCCAACTTACATATCCATCTGTTTGCCTCTGTGTCCTGACTCGACCCTCTCACATTCACATTAACTTCGTATTATTGGCAAAAAAAAAAAATCATAGGTCTCAGACCCCACTGGTAGGTCATTTACACATGAATTTTAATGGTCCTAGTACTGATCCTTGGGGAACCCCACTCGTTACCCTTTCCCATCCATCACTCAGTGTCCTCCACATGTTATGTAGTATTTCATAATCTATCAAAGCTTCTATCACCTCTCTCAGAATGCCTCTATCATCCCTCTCAGAATACCTCTAACACTCCTCTCAGAGTGCCTCTAACACTCCTCCCAGAGTGCCTCTAACACTCCTCTCAGTGCCTCTAACACTCCTCTCAGAGTGCCTCTAACACTCCTCCTAGAGTGCCTCTAACACTCCTCCCAGAGTGCCTCTAACACTCCTCTCAGAGTGCCTCTAACACTCCTCCCAGAGTGCCTCTAACACTCCTTTCAGAGTGCCTCTAACACTCCTCTCAGAGTGCCTCTAGCTGAATACCTCGTTAAATGCTTTCGTGTTGTCTATTCAGGAAGAAATGGGATACAAGATAAGGACGAAAAGAGAAGGAGGAGGAGGAAGAAGAGGTGGAGGAGGATGAGGAAGAAGAGAAAGAGGAGGAAGAGGAAGAAGAGGAGGAGGAGAAGGAAAAGGAAGAAGAGGAAGCAGAGGAGTGAAGAGGTGAGGTGAGCTGAGAGACGCACCAAGACATGTAACTCTGAGATTATTCATGACTTACACAAACGCCGGCTCATGGTGTTCACCGTGTTCTGTTCTCCATGTTCTGTGTTCTCCATGTTCTGTGTTCTCCATGTTCTGTGTTCTCCGTGTTCTGTGTTCTCCATGTTTTGTGTCCTCCACGTTCTGTGTTCTCCATATTCTGTGTTCTCCATGTTCTGTGTTTTCTATATTATGTTTTCTCTATGTTCTGTGTCTTCCGTGTTCTATGTTCCTCATGGTCTATGTTCCCTGTGTTCTGTACTCACTGAATTGTGTTTAAAGGGGTCGAGATCCATCTCCTGGTCCCTCCTCTTCAAACACTGACTCACAGACAGGCAGTACATCTAACCTGGCCTCCTGGACCCTCTCATACCTACTCATGAAACTACCTACGTAATTTGCCTCCAGCACGTCTTCCCTAAACCTTATTTCACTTGTTTACCACTCTGAGGCTAAAGAAATAGTTCCCAACATCTCTGGGACTCGTGTGTCCTCAGCTCATGAGCCCTCCCTTTCCTCTGCGGCTCGCATTCATAAGAACGTAAATAAGAAGGAACACTGCAACAGGTCTACTGGGCCGTGGTAGGCAGGTCCAAGTCACCTACTGATCTGTCAATACATCTGGGTATTTTATACGTCGTTATCATGTCTCCCCTGGTCTTTCTCTTGTAAGAAAGGTTGTTATGGGTAATTTTCTGGATGACTACCTACCTACCCTTCCGGGTCGGTTTTTTTTTTTTTTTTTTTTTGAGTTTAGAAACCCTGGGCCTGAGTAGCACCTTATAGTTTATAATTAATTTTTATATTTATGCTTTTTATTGGTTGGTCAAAAATATACCATTAAAAAATACTGTTACAGTATACATTAATATTGTGTTGCTGGATGTGTCTCTCGTGATGTGCTGGATGTGTCTCACGTGATGTGCTGGATGTATCTCACGTGATGTGCTGGATGTGTCTCACGTGATGTGCTGGATGTATCTCACGTGATGTGCTGGATGTGTCTCACGTGATGTGCTGGATGTATCTCACGTGATGTGCTGGATGTATCTCACGTGATATGCTGGATGTATCTCACGTGATGTGCTGGATGTATCTCACGTGATGTGCTGGATGTATCTCACGTGATGTGCTGGATGTATCTCACGTGATGTTCTGGATGTATCTCACATGATGTGCTGGATGTATCTCACGTGATGTGCTGGATGTGTCTCTCGTGATGTGCTGGATGTATCTCACGTGATGTGCTGGATGTGTCTCACGTGATGTGCTGGATGTATATCACGTGATGTTCTGGATGTATCTCACATGATGTGCTGGATGTATCTCATATGATGTGCTGGATGTATCTCACGTGATGTGCTGGATGTATCTCACGTGATGTGCTGGATGTATCTCACGTGATGTGCTGGATGTATCTCACGTGATGTGCTGGATGTATCTCACGTGATGTGCTGGATGTATCTCACGTGATGTGCTGGATGTATCTCACATGATGTGCTGGATGTATCTCACGTGATGTGCTGGATGTATCTCACGTGATGTGCTGGATGTATCTCACGTGATGTGCTGGATGTATCTCACGTGATGTGCTGGATGTATCTCACGTGATGTGCTGGATGTATCTCACGTGATGTGCTGGATGTATCTCACGTGATGTGCTGGATGTATCTCACGTGATGTGCTGGATGTATCTCACGTGATGTGCTGGATGTATCTCACGTGATGTGCTGGATGTATCTCACGTGATGTGCTGGATGTATCTCACGTGATGTGCTGGATGTATCTCACATGATGTGCTGGATGTGTCTCTCGTGATGTTCTGGACGTATCTCACGTGATGTGCTGGATATATCTCACGTGATGTGCTGGATGTATCTCACGTGATGTGCTGGATGTATCTCACGTGATGTGCTGGATGTATCTCACTTGATGTGCTGGATGTATCTCACGTGATGTGCTGGATGTATCTCACGTGATGATGTATCTCACGTGATGTGCTGGATGTATCTCACGTGATGTGCTGGATGTATCTCACGTGATGTGCTGGATGTATCTCACGTGATGTGCTGGATGTATCTCACGTGATGTTCTGGATGTATCTCATGTGATGTGCTGGATGTATCTCACGTGATGTGCTGGATGTATCTCACGTGATGTGGTGGATGTATCTCACGTGATGTGCTGGATGTATCTCACGTGATGTGCTGGATGTATCTCACGTGATGTTCTGGATGTATCTCACGTGATGTGCTGCTGAATGTATCTCACGTGATGTGCTGGATGTATCTCACGTGATGTGCTGGATGTATCTCGCGTGATGTGTTGGATGTATCTCACGTGATGTGCTGGATGTATCTCTCGTGATGTGCTGGATGTATCTCACGTGATGTGCTGTATGTATCTCTCGTGATGTTCTGGATGTATCTCACGTGATGTGCTGGATGTGTCTCTCGTGATGTGCTGGATGTATCTCACGTGATGTGCTGGATGTATCTCACGTGATGTGCTGGATGTATCTCACGTGATGTGCTGAATGTATCTTACGTGATGTGCTGGATGTATCTCACGTGATGTGCTGGATGTATCTCGCGTGATGTGCTGGATGTATCTCACGTGATGTGCTGGATGTATCTCTCGTGATGTGCTGGATGTATCTCACGTGATGTGCTGGATGTATCTCTCGTGATGTTCTGGATGTATCTCACGTGATGTGCTTGATGTATCTCACGTGATGTGCTGGATGTATCTCACATGATGTGCTGGATGTGTCTCTCGTGATGTGCTGTATGTATCTCTCGTGATGTGCTGGATGTATCTCTCGTGATGTGCTGGATGTATCTCACGTGATGTGGTGGATGTGTCTCTCGTGATGTGCTGGATGTATCTCACGTGATGTGCTGGATGTATCTCACGTGATGTGCTGGATGTATCTCACGTGATGTGCTGGATGTATCTCACGTGATGTGCTGGATGTATCTCACGTGATGTGCTGGATGTATCTCACGTGATGTGCTGGATGTATCTCACGTGATGTGCTGGATGTATCTCACGTGATGTGCTGGATGTATCTCAGGTGATGTGCTGGATGTATATCACGAGATGTGAAGGATGTATATCACAGGATGTGCTGGATGTGCTGGATGTGTCTCTCGTGATGTTCTGGATGAATCTCACGTGATGTGCTGGATGTATCTCACGTGATGTGCTGGATGTATCTCACGTGCTGTGCTGGATGTATCTCACGTGGTGTGCTGGATGTATCTCACGTGATGTGCTGAATGTATCTCACGTGATGTGCTGGATGTATCTCACGTGATGTGCTGGATGTATCTCACGTGATGTGCTGGATGTATCTCACGTGATGTGCTGGATGTATCTCACGTGATGTGCTGGATGTATCTCACGTGATGTGCTGGATGTATCTCACGTGATGTTCTGGATGTATCTCACGTGATGTGCTGGATGTATCTCACGTGATGTGCTGGATGTATCTCACGTGATGTGGTGGATGTGTCTCTCGTGATGTTCTGGATGTATCTCACGTGATGTGCTGGATGTATCTCACGTGATGTGCTGAATGTATCTCACGTGATGTGCTGGATGTATCTCACGTGATGTGCTGGATGTATCTCGCGTGATGTGTTGGATGTATCTCACGTGATGTGCTGGATGTATCTCTCGTGATGTGCTGGATGTATCTCATGTGATGTGCTGTATGTATCTCTCGTGATGTTCTGGATGTATCTCACGTGATGTGCTGGATGTGTCTCTCGTGATGTGCTGGATGTATCTCACGTGATGTGCTGGATGTATCTCACGTGATGTGCTGGATGTATCTCACGTGATGTGCTGAATGTATCTCACGTGATGTGCTGGATGTATCTCACGTGATGTGCTTGATGTATCTCACGTGATGTGCTGGATGTATCTCACATGATGTGCTGGATGTGTCTCTCGTGATGTGCTGGATGTATCTCTCGTGATGTGCTGGATGTATCTCTCGTGATGTGCTGGATGTATCTCACGTGATGTGGTGGATGTATCTCACGTGATGTGCTGGATGTATCTCACGTGATGTGCTGGATGTATCTCTCGTGATGTGCTGGATGTATCTCACGTGATGTGCTGGATGTATCTCACGTGATGTGCTGGATGTATCTCGCGTGATGTGCTGGATGTATCTCACGTGATGTGCTGGATGTATCTCTCGTGATGTGCTGGATGTATCTCACGTGATGTGCTGGATGTATCTCTCGTGATGTTCTGGATGTATCTCACGTGATGTGCTTGATGTATCTCACGTGATGTGCTGGATGTATCTCACATGATGTGCTGGATGTGTCTCTCGTGATGTGCTGGATGTATCTCTCGTGATGTGCTGGATGTATCTCTCGTGATGTGCTGGATGTATCTCACGTGATGTGGTGGATGTGTCTCTCGTGATGTGCTGGATGTATCTCACGTGATGTGCTGGATGTATCTCACGTGATGTGCTGGATGTATCTCACGTGATGTGCTGGATGTATCTCACGTGATGTGCTGGATGTATCTCACGTGATGTGCTGGATGTATCTCGCGTGATGTGCTGGATGTATTTCACGTGATGTGCTGGATGTATCTCTCGTGATGTGCTGGATGTATCTCACGTGATGTGCTGAATGTATCTCTCGTGATGTGCTGGATGTGTCTCTCTTGATGTGCTGTATGTGTCTCTCTTGAGAGACAAGTACCTTCAGGAGCGAGATCAACCAGGCTGTGGTGGCTATGTGATTCAACGGGCCTCCAGTAGCAACAACCTGGTTGACCAGGCAAACACCAGACGAGCCTGGCCAATTCCATTAATTTGTCGAATAAAATCTCAAGATATTTTCAATATTTTTCTGGAGAAACGTTTCTATGCGCGTTTCTTGGTTGTCGCGCAGTGTGTTATTGGGAATCTGTGGTGGCAGAGCCGCTGCCTCTCAACCTCTGCAAAAACAGTGATTATGTGTGAGTGAGGTGAAAGCGTTGAATGATGATGAAAGTATTTTCTTTTGGGGATTTTCTTTCTTTTTGGGTCACCCTGCCTCGGTGGGAGACGGCCGACTTGTTAAAAAAAAAAAAAAGTTTACTGAGTATACCAGGTAAAGTGTATGTTGAGTTTCAGTGATGTGATTTGACGGAGATATATGTAATAAAATACTGATCTTCCTTCAAACTCTTCACTTTGCATCACCTTGCACTTGTCTGGATTAAACTCCAGCAGCCACTTGTGTGATCACTACTGCAGTATACATGTGTTCTTGGTTGTCTTCCTTCTTAAGTGTTGTTCTTGTCTTCCTCCTTAAGTGTTGTTATTCTTCTCGGTAGCTTCAGGTCATCAACAAAGTGTGGTACACAGGAAGTGATCTTCTCTGGCAGATCCTTCAACTATCTCACAAACACCTTGAGGGACCCCACTTGTTACTCTCACCCATTCTAATATTTCCTTCCTTACTGTCACTCTCCCTGTGTGTGTGTGTGTGTGTGTGTGTGTGTGTGTGTGTGTGTGTGTGTGTGTGTGTGTGTGTGTGTGTGTGTGAAACATAAATCGTGAACCGGAAGTTATCAGAGTCCACGCTAATCCTGATTCCACCCCCTCCCTCTCCCCTCCTTCACCCTAACCCTTCCCTCTACCCCCTCCCATTACCCCTAGCATCACCCCTCCCTCGCCCCCCACCCTTACCCCACCCTTCCCCCTCCCTCATCCCCATTAATAGCCCACCAGCACCATCCCCTCCTCACCCCCCACCTCCCTCAATCACCACCATCCACCCTCACCCACCTTCAACCCCCCGACGCACAATATCCATCCAGACCTTGCCACTCTTCCTGCCCTCCCCGCCCCCCCCCCCCCTTTCAATTCCCCACATTGCCCGAGGGATGAAATGAGAGGGATGGAGGGAGGGATGGAGGGAGGGATGGAGGGAGGGATGGAGGGAGGGATGGAGGGAGGGAGGGAGGGAGGGATAGAGGGAGGGATGGAGAGAGGGAGGGAGGGATGGAGGGAGAGAGGGAGGGAGGGAGGGAGGGAGGGAGGGAGGAAGTGAAGGAAGATTAATGCCAATTTAGGTCATTAAGTATTCTAGGTATCAGTATACAACAGACCCGCGGTATTAAAAACCCTGGTTGGTCTCGGGCCGGGCCGCGGGGGGCGTTGACCCCTGGAACACCCTCCAGGTAAGTAGAACACAGGTCATCAAAACCAACGTCGACCTGTGAACTGACGAACAAAACACCAGTGAGAACAATTGCGGGGACTTGAGCTAGAGCTCGACACACGCTGGTGTGGGATTCATCCGCAAAAACCTACATTTGTGGTCACTGTGGTGGCTCATGCTAACCTTCCTATGGTGTATAAATAAGAACATAAGAACGAAGGAAAACTGCAGAAGGCCTACTGGCCCATGCGAGGCAGGTCCAAGTCTCCTACCGGCTTAAGCCAATGCACCCAACCTAGTCAGGTCAGGTCACATTGACTTAAGGGAGGAACACGGCAACCGACCTGGTAGCACAAGCTATCAGGTCCAACTCACATCCACTCATGTATTTATCCAACCTATTTTTAAAGCTACACAACGTTCTGGCCTCTATAACTGTACTCGGGAGTTTGTTCCACTCATCCACAACTCTATTACCAAACCAGTACTTTCCTATATCCTTCCTGAATCTGAATTTTTCCAACTTAAAACCATTGCTGCGAGTCCTGTCTAGGCTAGATATTTTTAGCACACTATTTACATCCCCTTTATTTATTCCTGTCTTCCATTTATACACCTCAATCATATCCCCCCTAATTCTACGTCTTTCTAGAGAGTGCAGATTCAGGGCCCTTAGTCTATCCTCATAGGGAAGGTTTCTGATACATGGGATCAACTTTGTCATCCTCCTTTGCACATTTTCCAGAGAATTTATATCCATTCTGTAATACGGTGACCAAAACTGTGCAGCATAATCTAAATGAGGCCTAACCAAGGATGTATAGAGTTGAAGAACAACCTGAGGACTCCTATTATTTATGCTTCTTGATATGAAGCCAAGGATTCTATTAGCTTTATTGCGAACACTTATGCACTGTTGTCTTGGTTTCAGATTACTGCTAACCAGAACTCCTAAATCTTTTTCGCAATCCGTAATATTAAGATCGACATTATTTAGTTTATATGTGGCATGGTTAATGTCCTGTCCAACATTTAGAACTTTGCATCTGTCTATATTAAACTGCATCTGCCACTTCTCCGACCACTGCATCAGTCTATTCAAATCTTCCTGGAGTGCTCTAATGTCCTCGTCAGAATGAATTCGACGGCCTATTTTGGTGTCATCGGCAAACTTGCTGATGCCGCTCTTTATGCCCTCATCTATGTCGTTTATGTAGATTGTGAACAGCAGGGGGCCCAACACTGACCCCTGTGGAACACCGCTCGTGACGCTTCCCCACTCTGATTTCCCCCCATTTATGCAAACTCTCTGCTGCCTATTTGTCAACCATGCCTCTATCCAGGAAAAAATTTCTCCTCCTACTCCATGTGCCTTAATTTTCCTCAATAGTCTCTGATGTGGGACCCTGTCAAAAGCCTTGCTGAAGTCCATATACACAATATCATATTCATTACCATGATCTATTTCCTCAAATACCTTAGCGAAAAAAGTTAATAAATTCGTAAGGCAGGAACGCCCCTTTGTAAAACCATGCTGAGATTCGTTGATTAATTTATGCTTTTCAAGGTGGCTACGAACTGCCTCGGCAATTATTGATTACATAAATTTTCCCACTATGGAGGTTAGGTTTATCGGTCTATAGTTCGAAGCTAAGGACCTGTCACCTGCTTTGAAAATAGGTATCACATTTGCCATTTTCCACTTATCTGGCACCATGCCAGTTTGTAGTGATATGTTGAAAAGATTAGCCAAAGGTGTGCTAAGCTCCTCTTTACATTCCTTTAGAACCCTTGCATACAGTTCATCAGGGCCTGGGGATTTGTTAGGTTTTAATTTATCTATTTGCCTAAGAACCATGTCACTTGTGACCCTAATCGTGCACAGTTTATTATCGTCCTGTTCCACATAATTTATCATTACTGGAATATCGCTGGTATCCTCCTGTGTAAAAACTGAGAGGAAGTATGTGTTAAAACTTCTACACATTTCCTTATCACTGTCAGTGAGCTGACCCGAGGAACTTTTAAGTGGGCCTATCTTGTCCCTGACCTGACTTCTGTATACCTTGGGTTAGTCTTCGAATCTCTTGCAACTTTAACCTCATAATCTCTTTTTGCTTTTCTAATTCCTTTTTTTATTTCTCTCTTTAACTGAATACATCGATTTCTTAATTGCCCCTCCCCTCTTTTGATTTGCCTATATATGCCTCTCTTTTGACCAATTAGATATTTTAATCTATTGTTCATCCATTTAGGATCATTTTTGTTTGATCTGATTTCCATATTTGGAACATAATTTGACTGAGCAGCTGGAACTATGCCCTGGACAGCGTCATATCGGCAACCATCACCACCTACCTGACCCTTAGTCAGGTCATATACCTAAGTGGATGAATTTTATTAGTCATCTGGCCCAGTGGTTAACGCACTGGCCTGTGAGTGTTGGACTCACCTGACGTAGGTTCAAACCTCCACAAGTTACCTGATTAAATGAAACAACTGAGAAAAGTTGAAAATAAAATAAAAAACGCTGTTTTATTGCGTTTTTAAGTTTAACGAGCAAAGAGTTTCCTATTTTTTGGAATATTCTCAGCAACATTTTTCACTGAGAGTAAAACAGGCTTCTTCAGTCAAATACAGAGGAAAACACACCACGGGCGGGGTTAGAACCCGCGATCAGAGAGCCATAAAACTCAAGACCGTCGCGTTAACCACTGGGCCAGCTGGCTACAATAAGATTCATCCAACTAGGTATATTTCTACACAATAGGAAGGTTAGCACAGGCCCCACTGTGACCACAAATGCAAGGTTTTACAGACGAATCTTCAGCTAGCGTGGCCGTGACGAACTCCTGGAGGGATTGGCACCAAACCTCCACACGAAAATCACTCCCTATAAAAGCAAAAGACTCGGCAGGAGATGCAACATCTCCCCAATGATAAGCAGGGGCGCCACGAGTACACTGAGAGACAGCACAATAAGTGTCTTGGGTCCAAGACTGTTCAACTGCCTCCCAGCATACATAAGGGGGATTACCAATAGACCCCTGGCTGTCTTCAAGAAGGCACTGGACAGGCACCTAAAGTCAATACCTGAACAACCGGGCTGTGGTTCGTATGTCAGCTTGCGTGCGGCCAGCAGTAGCAGCCTGGTTGATCAGACCCTGATCCACCATGAGGCCTGGTCTCAGACCGGGCAGCGGGGGCGTTGACCCCCGAAACCCTCTCCAGGTAACTCCAGGTAAGTCCCCTCAAAGCCGTCAACATGACTCACGAAATCGTAATGACTCGATTGTTTACAATCGTGTCATTACGATTTCGTGAGTCAAATACAGAGGAGAATGTATTGTAGGCAGGAGTAGTGGCGAGGTGAAGATGATGTTATCAGTCCATCAACCTTGGAGAAATAGTTTGAGATGGTCAGTCCCTCAGCCTGGAGACGATGTGTCCACTCCATCAATATTGATGGACTGAACACATCAACTCCAGGCTGAGGGACTGATTACCTCAAACTCTTCCTCTCCTTACACCCTTCTGATTTGTATTGGACTGATGAAGCCACTGTGTGGCGAAACGTTTCCTCACTAAAGATTCCCATATGTTGCATAAGTCTCTCAATCTTCAATGTTTCTTCTGGTCTGAAATAAGTCACAGTATTTGACTTTATTTGTTTATTCTAAGTAAAATTGATGAAAATAGACACATGTGCAACATTTGCAACATGTGCAACATGCGTCTAATTTTCATCTTGTTGGTAATGTATGTAACTGGCCCATACTAAGCAGGTCCTTCTCAAACCCTAACCCACTAACAAAAATATTTGTCCAATCTATTATATGCACCCCAATGAATAAGCTTTGATAACCCCATTAACTCGTATATTTACTTTCTTAAAAAATGGTAAATCTTACTTAGAGAAAAATTTGGATTGATTTTAGCCTGTGTAGGCCCCAGTTTGCTTGTATAAAGAAACTGAAAAAAATGCTTTTCATGCAATAATTTCTGAGTGTCGTATCTGATTAGCTTCAACTCTTCCATCCTGAATACCTGATAGTGCAGCATCTGAGCTGCTTGAAGCTTGATGTGCTTGTGTATTTTAGGATAGTTGTCTTCTTGCTCTCTCTGAAAGATTTGACTTAGATTTAATCTGTACGTCCTAATTTTAGTGAAGAGACTTGGATATTAGTTTCCCCGTGATGATTTGTGAATGGCTCTTCTGATTCCCTTCAAATCTTCAATGATTATATTTAACTAAATTATCCATCTAATGCTGCACTCTGCACTATTCCAGTCGCATGCACTGCACACAGAAATCACTCCTTACGAACGCAAAAGACTGGGCAGACGGTGCAACATATCTCTAATGAAAATTAGGGGCGACATTAGTATACTAAGAAAAACCACGATAAGTGTCCGGGACCCAAGACTGTTCAGCAGCCTCCCACCAGGCTTCCTTCAAGAGGGAACTGGACAGATACCTAAACTCAGTACCCGATTAGTCGGGCCGTGGTTCGTACATTGCACAATATGCGGCCACCAGTAACAGCCTGGTTAATCAGGCATCCAGGTAGATTAGGATGCGTCTTGTTTTCATCGGGGTCCTTAACTTCTTCCCAGGATGAAACACAACAGTCGACTTGCTCCTGGTACCTGTTGTTTACTGCTGGTAAAGACTTGCAATACATGTAAGGAAATTTGCCCATACATTTTCTCCTCCTCATTCTTCTTTTTCTTCTTCTTCTTCTTTGTCTTTGCCTTCTTCCTCCTCGGCTGAGCACGGAGCTCAGTGCTCTCTACCACTTTCTTTCTTGCACCTACCACTTGAGGGCATTAAAGAGGAGATTAAAGTGGTGGAGCAAGCAGGGGCGAGGTTGACCATCAAGGTTCTACTTGAAGCACTTACCATCAACAAGTGGTTGCCTGCTGCTGTAAACACAGTGTTCTCTCTCTCTCTCTCTCTCTCTCTCTCTCTCTCTCTCTCTCTCTCTCTCTCTCTCTCTCTCTCTCTCTCTCTCTCTCTCTCACTCTCTGCCAAAACTTTCATTTGGTCACTAAATTGCTTTCTGATATATCTATTTGTTGCAAATTGCTACAAATGCGAGTTATGAGTAAATGACAGCCGACAGAGTGATGTTTTCGAAAAAAAAGAACAAGTGTAACTGCTGACTGACAGTCTTGAAATATAATAGCTGTATTGAGAGCACCTTGATGCTCGTGAAGGGTTCGTGATGCTAGGAATTGAGGCTCAGTAACCCAAACAAATCCACTCTGATTTATTTCCATTTGTAGATGGTATGCTTTACATACCTCCCGCTAGGGGGAATTACTGGCCTATGGCCTAGTTTTGGCAAGTGTCCAGCAGGCACCTAGGTCTATCCTGGCATCCAACCCTTTTTCTTACTCCTCGCCCCGCTGACCTGAAGTTGACATCTGAGCTCCTCCTCCTTAGGAACTGCCTCCCAGATACCATACTCGCGTCTGCCTGGTGTACCCACTAGAAAATAAAACCCAACTCTTAGTCTACAGGTATATATGTAACCTCCATCACACCGCTGCCACCACCTTTGTAGATCTTGTGTGTAGACCGGCACTTGAGTATGCTGAAACGGTAAAGTGGAGGATATATCATATACACCTTTAGACTAGAGTTGGGCTTTATTGTCTAGTGTCACATTGACAAGATGCAAGCCGAGGCTGAGCTGAAGGAGCGTACGTTGCAACAGCACAACCAGACTAGCAACAACCCTTCTACTATTCCTTCCTCTGCTAATATGACCTATGACTGTCCTCCTGTCCAATCACATACCTATGGTCTGAGACCTACGACAGCAGTACATTTCTGTGACACTGACATACCTATCGACTTGTCCGACTCCTTGACTAACTACAGTCTTCTTGCTGAAATGGGCGTCAATGCTCGTACGTATTATAGTTAGTTTATTAAAAGCTCAGATAACGGAGTCAGGGTGGCCTACATTATGTATATGTACATATATGTAGTATGTATATGTACATATAAGTAGTATGTATATGTACATATAAGTAGTATATTGTGTACAAGGTTACCCATAGTATCTCCAAATTATTTTCCTTGTAAGTAAAGTAACCGCAAGTACATCTTACAGCGTGTACAATACAGTCTGTATCATAGTCCAGGACGGTGCCTCTCTTTCATGTCACATGTCACACTCTAGGAAATGCTTCTGCCAGTCATTGTTTTACAGATGTGTGGATGGATCAACGTCCCTTGATGTGCAGATAATGCCTGATGCCCTGTGCAGGCCTATGAACAAACTACATAAAAAGATTTATGATCCAGCACTATCTTGATGCCCCATGGCCCCATCCATCGCACTGCAGAGTAACAATCCAATTTTCTCTCCTACAGATGTGGTAGAGTTTTTGAAGCCCGTTAAATTAACCATTTTTGTATAGGGGTAAGTCAAATCCAAATTCCATGGGTGTATTTAAATATTCTATTCATGAACAGTGTTGTTGGGTCGAGACAACCCAAGGTGCACAGCTGAGGAAAATGTAGACAGCATACCTACCCATCTTTTTCACATACTTCCTGCTAGGGGGAAATTGCTGGCCTATGGCCCGGCTGACCTGAAATCGACATCTGAGCTCCTTTCCCTTAGGAATTGGCTCCTGGCTACCCTACTCACGTCTGCCTGGTTTACCCACTAGACAATAAGGCCAAACTCTAGTCTACAGGTGTATATGTAACCTCCACACAACTGCTCAAGCATATTCAGCTACCGATCTACAATCAAAACCTATAACACATTAAAGGTTATTTGATTTGAGACACAACAGTCGACTAACACTCATATACCCAAAACTATTGGACAGCCTCCCATCATACATAGCGTGTGGATAGGTGTGAGTAGGACCTGATTAGCTTGGGCCAGTAGGCCTGCTGCAGTATTTCTTCTTTCTTATAAGAACATAAGTACATAAGAAAGAAGGAACACGGCAGCAGGCCTACTGGCCCATGCGAGGCAGGTCCAAGTCTCCTACCAGCTTAAGCCAATGTCCCAACCTAGTCAGGTCAGGTCTCATTCACTTAAGGAAGGAACACGGCACCAGACCCAGCAGCACAAGCTAATCAGGTCCAAGCTTTTCAAGGTGGCTACGAACTGCCTCGGCAGTTATTGATTCCATAAATTTTCCCACTATGGAGGTTAGGCTTATTGGTCTATAGTTCGAAGCTAAGGACCTGTCACCTGCTTTGAAAATAGGTATCACATTTGCCATTTTCCACTTATCTGGCACCATGCCAGTTTGTAGTGATATGTTGAAGAGATTAGCCAGAGGTTTGCTAAGCTCCTCTTCACATTCCTTTAGAACCCTTGCATAAAGTTCATCAGGGCCTGGGGATTTGTTAGGTTTTAATTTATCAATTTGCCTAAGAACCATGTCACTTGTGACCCTAATCGTGCATAGTTTATTATAATCCTGCTCTACATAATTTATTATTTCTGGAATATCGCTAGTATCTTCCTGAGTAAAAACTGAGAGGAAGTATGTGTTAAAAATTCTACACATTTCCTTATCACTGTCTGTGAGCTGACCCGAGTAACTTTTGAGTGGGCCTATCTTGTCCCTGATCTTACTTCTGTATACCTGAAAGAATCCTTTTGGGTTAGTCTTCGATTCTCTTGCAACTTTAACCTCATAATCTCTTTTTGCTTTTCTTATTCCCTTTTTTATTTCTCTCTTTAACTGAATATATTGATTTCTTAATTTCACCTCTCCTCTTTTGATTTGCCTATATATGCCTCTCTTTTGACCAATGAGATGTTTTAATCTGTTGTTCATCCATTTAGGATCATTTTTGCTTGATCTGATTTCCCTATTTGGAACATAAGTTGTCTGAGCAGCTAGAGCTATGCCCTGGAAAACGTCATATCGACAATCATCACCACCTAACTGACCCATAGTCAGGTCATTCCAGTTCAGCCCACCAAAGTAATTTTTCAGTCCTATGAAATCAGCCAAGCGGAAGTCAGGGACAGAGACTTGATTGCCATTATTAGGGGGAATTCCATGATATATTAAAACTGAGTGATTTGTGATCACTTTCCCCAAGCTCATCATAACCTCAAGATTATTAATTAGCGTTTCCCTACTGGCAAGAACCAAGTCAAGGAGGTTATTTCCCCTAGTTGGCTCTGTCACAAACTGTTTTAAAAAAACAATCCTGGATCGTATCAAGAAAGTCACTTGATTCTAAATTTCCTGCCAAATTGCTCCAGTCAATCTGTCTATAGTTGAAATCTCCCATTATCACAACATTTTCGTATGTAGAGGCCATACGAATTTCATCCCATAGAAGTTTACCGCACTCCCTATCAAGATTTGGGGTCCTGTAAATCACACCCAAAATTAGTTTTTCATGGCCCTCGAGAAGCTGTAACCAAACAGATTCAGTGGCTGACTCTTCTAATTTTATGTCTTTTCTAACACAACACTTTAAATTGTCTCTGTTGACCCTGTCAGTGTGGAATAATTTATAGCCCTGTATGTGGCATTCAGAAGGCATCTCTCTATCTTTCAGATTGAGCCAGGTCTCTTTTATAGCAATGATATCTATGCTTCCTGCACTTGCAATTAATCTTAGCTCATCTATCTTATTTCTTACACTCCTGCTGTTAGTATAATAGATCTTAAGGGAGCTAGTCCCTTGCTGCCCTCTGCTGTCTCCCTTTGTTTGCTGACATGATCTATTGTCTTTATTTATAACTTCATGATGAATGTCTTTTATACATTTACTGTTTTCAACCCTAGTGCTGCAACCTGACTGTTTCCCACACACACCCATACCTCTATCTTCTATCAGTTTAAAATCCTAGGCGTTTCAGCAATGGCCCTCTCGATTGAGTTTGCAAGAGCTACCACCCCTGTCCCAGAAAGATGTACCCCATCCCTTGCTCTTATGTTTAATAAACCCCCAGCTGTCTTCAAGGGGGAACTCAGTAATGTCCTTAAATGAGTTCCTCATCAACCAGGTTGAGATTTGTGTGCGGTCAGCGCCATCAGGGTGACTGATCAGGCGTGGATCCACTGGGAGGCCTGGTCTGGGACCGGGCCGCAAGGGCGTCAAACATTAGAACACTCTACAGGTAGACTGCATGTAGACTGTAGGTAGACTGTAGGTAGACTGCAGGTAGACTGCAGGTAGACTCCATGAGGTGTTGAAAATGGTATAAAATACCGTCGAGTTGATGAGTAAAACATATGTGTAAGAATTAGGTATCTTAATTTTGTTAACGTTGCGCCTACACGGCAGGCTTCACCAGTCACTTACCAGAACAATGTATTGTAGGAAATTTCCCCAGTTAGACCCCAGGTGTCTCCAGGAGTCTCTGGGAACCTAGGTATTTCCCCGGGCATACCCAGGTGCCTGGTAAGCTCCAGGTAGACCCAGGTAGATCCCAGGAGTCCCAGGAACCCGGTGACCCAGGTAGACTCAGGAGACCCAGGAGACCCCGGTGCCCCAGGAGAACGGTAGACCGGAGACTCCAGTCCAGCAGCCACTGAACTTTTTTACAGTTTCGAGGCCGAGAAAACAAATTTTTTTGGGGGATTTACAGCCCCAAACTGATAGGAGGCAGTAAATTTTTATGGACGAAATTCGGGGCATCTAAACAAAAATGTTGTCTAAGGGGAGATTTCAACTATAGACAGATTGACTGGAGAATTTAAGGAAATTTTAAATTGACTTTCATAGATCCGGGATTGTTTTTAAAAAGTTTAAGAGCCAACTGGGGAAATAACCCCTTGACTTGGTTCTGCCAGTGGGGAAACCAATAATAATCTGGGGAGATGAGGGGGAGAGGATCAAAAATCATCAGTTTTAACATACGGGAATTTCCCAAAAGGAAACAAGTCCCCGCCCCTGACTTTGTTTTGATTTCATAGGACTGAAAATTACTTGGTGGGCTGAATTGAATGCCCTATGGGGTCAGGTAGGTGGGGGTTCCCTTTGATGCTTCAGGCAAGTTCTAGCTGCTCATAAATTATGTTCCAAATAGGGAAATCAGATAAAAAAAATGATCCAAAAAGGGATGAAAAAAGATTAAAATATCTGATTGGTAAAAAGAGAGGCATAAAAGGCAAACAAAAGAGGAGGGGCAATTAAGAAATCATATTTCATTTAAAAGAGAGAAAAAAAAAGGGGAATTAGAAAAAAAAAAATTTTAAGGTTAAAGTTGCAAGAGAACGAAGACTAACCCAAAGGATTTTTCAGGTCAGAAGAAGATCGGGACAAGATGGGCCCACTCAAAAGTTCCTCGGGTCAGCTCATGACAGTGAAAAGGGAAAAATTAGTTTTTAACACATACTTCCTCTCTTTTTTTACACGGGAGGATACCGGGATTTTCCAGAAGATAAATTTTTGGGAACAGACGATAATAAACTGGCAAAATTTCACAAGTGACATGGCCCTTTAGGGAAAAGAAAATTTAAAAAACCTAACAAACCCCAGGCCCTGATGAACTGTATAAGGGTTCTAAAGGAATGAAAGAGGAGCTTAAACCCCTTTTTGGCTAATTTTTTCAACATATACTACAAACGGCATGGTGCCAGATAAGGGGAAAAATGGCAAATGTGATATATTTTAAAAACAGGTGAAGGCCCTTAGCTTCGAACTATAGACCAATGTTTAACCCCATAGTGGAAAATTTAGGGAATCAATAATTGCCGAGGCAGTTCGAGCCCCCTTGAAAAGCATAAATTAATAAAAACGAATCTGCATTTTTTAAAAGGGACGCCCTCCCTTTTACAATTTTTTAAATTTTTTCATAAGGATTTGGGGAGGTAGATCAGGGAACGAATATGAATTGGTATAGGGATTTCAGTAAGGCTTTGACGGGGTCCAATCAGAGACATTGAGGAAAATTAAAGCACATGGAATGGGAGGAAAAATTTTTTTCCGGGATAGAGGCATGGTTGAAAAAGGCAGCAGAGAGTTTGATAAATGGGGAGAAATCAGAGGGGGAACACGAGGGTGTTCACGGGGGTGGTTTTGGGGCCCCCTGCTGTTCACAACTAAAAAACGAAAGAAGGGAAAAAGAGGGAATCGGGTTTGGATGACCCCAAAATAGGCGTCGAATCATTCTGACGGGGACATTCGAGCACCCAAAGATTTGAAAGACTGATGCAGGGGTCAAAAGGGGGCTGCAGTTTAATATAGACAAATGCAAATTAAATGTTGACGGGAAAAACCATCCCATATAAACAAATAAAGATTTTAATATTACGGATTAAAAAAAGATTTGGGAGTTCGGTTGGTAATCTAAAAACCAAGACAACAGTGATAAGTGTTCTTAAAGCTAATGGGAACCCTTTGGTTTTATAAAGAAGAAAATAAAGAGTCCGGTTGTTTTTTAAACCCCCTTACACCCTTTGGTTAGGCCTCATTTAGATTAGTGACAGTTTTGTCACGACAGAATGGAATAAATTCCTAAAAAAGTCAAAGGAGGATGACAAAGATGATCCCATGTTTTTGAAACCCTTCCAGGAGGAAGACTAGGGCCCTAAACCCCAAACCCAAAAAGAGAAATTGGGGATAGATTATTTTTTAAAAGGGAAGAAGGGAAAAAAAGGGGGGATGTAAATAGGGGTTTGATAATATCTACCCCAGACGGGACCCCCGCAATGGTTTGGGGAAAACAGATTCAGGAGGGAATAAAAAGTACGGTTTGGTAATGAGTTGTGGATGAGTGGAAAAAACCCCCGGACGTATAGGGGCCAGAACGTTGTGGCTTAAAAATGGGTTGATAAATACATGAGTAGATGGGTGGGGGGAGTTAGACCGATAGCTTGTGTAAGGGGTGGTTGCGTGTTCCCCCCTTTTGAGTCAATGGGGCCCGACCGACTAGGTTGGGCATTGGCTTAAGCCGGTAGGGGCTTGGGGCCCGCCCCGCATGGGGCCCGCAGGCCTTTTGCAGGTTCCTTGTTCTTTTTTTATGTTCTTTGAGACAAAAAGACCATATCCTTTTACCAGACACGTATTTTGAACAGGCTTTCAGTGCAGTGCGTGAGGAGGAGGAGCGAGGCAGGCAGGCAGGAGGGAGGAGGGAGTGAGTGCAGGAGCGTGGGGGGGAGGAGGCAGGAGGGAGAGCGAGGCAGGAGCGGGGAGCGTAGCAGGAGCGGGGGGAGGCGGGGTTGGGGAGGGAGGAGCAGCGGTAGGAGGAGGCAGTGATGGGCAGGTAGCAGCAGGAGGAGTGGAGCAGCAGGAGGAGCAGGAGCGGCAGGGGAGAGGAGGAGTGAGGAGCGCAGCGAGCGGCGCAGTGGCGAGGCAGCAGGCAGGCAGGGAGGCAGAGCAGGAGGCAGGAGGAAGCAGCGCAGCAGCAGAGGCAGCGGGGGGCAGTGCAGTGCAGGAGGAGGAGTGAGCAGCAGCGTGAGGGGCAGGGAGCGCAGGAGTGAGCGAGGCAGGGGGAGTGGAGGGGCGAGAGTGTATGAGGGAGCAGAGGAGGAGAGTGAGGCAGCGAGCAGCGAGCGTGGGCAGGAGGAGGAGCGCAGGGGCACAGAGCGAGTGAGCGGGATGAGTAGTGAGCGAGACAGGAGAAGGAGCGGAGCAGAAAAGGGGAGTGCAGTGCAGGCGAGGCAGGAGTGAGGCGCAGGAGCGAGTGAGCAGGCAGAGGGAGGCAAGGGGGTGAGGTAGCGGGCAGGCAGGGGAGGGCGTAGGCAGTGAGGAGGAGTGAGGAGTGAGCGTAGCAGGGGCAGGAGGCAGTGCAGCGAAAGTGAGGAGGAGTGCAGGGCAGGGCAGGTTGGGGAGCGAGGTGCAGCAGCGAGCAAAGTGCAGCAGAGGAGGGGCACAGTGCAGGAGTGAGTGAGTGAGTGAGGGCAGGATGAGGGAGAGTTACAAGTGCAGTGCAGAGTGTAGGAGGCAGGAGTGCAGTGAGGGAGGTGCAGCGAGTGAGTGAGGGAGCGTGCAGAGTGCAGTGTAGCAGGAGTGTTAGCGAGGTAGCGGGAGCAGGCAGGTGCAGGTGCAGGTGGAGGAGTGAGAGTGAGTGTAGGGAAGGAGGGAGTGTAGCAGGGGTGCGCGGGATGCAGGTGCGGGAGGCAGCGGGGGTAAGTGCAGCAGGCAGGGCAGTGCAGGGAGTGCAGGAGGCAGGCAGGCAGGTGGGGAGGCAGTGAAAGGGGGCAGTGCAGGGCAGCAGGCAGGCAGGGGGCGGGAGTGAGTGTGAGGAGAGGAGGAGCGATTGGTGAGCGAGGAGCAGTGCAGGGCAGCAGAGAGCAGCGCAGTGCAGGGCGCGCGCGGTGAGTAGCGAGCGAGGGGGCGTGGGATGAAAAGTAGTGCAGCAGCGCAGGGCAGGCAGGGGGCAGGTGGGAGGCAGTGAGGCAGGTGGTAGGCAGTGAGGCAGGTGGTAGGGAAGGAGAAAGAAGGAGCGGAGGCAGGAGGGAAAGGAGGTAGGCGGGCAGTGAGGAGGAGTCAGGAAAGGAGCGAGAGGGGAGGAGGGGAGGAGTAGGCCGGGGGCAGGCAGGGCAGGAGTGCAGGAAAAAGTGAGGAGGTGGAAGAAAGGGGCATGGATGAGAAGGAGCGGGAGTAGCACAGCAACACGAGGAACAGGCATGCAGCAGCAGCGTGATGCCAGTATGAGACAGCGGGCAGTGAGTGTAGCAAGGAGGCAGGCAGTGAGCATGAGGAGGCTAGGCAGCAGCAGGAGTGAGCAGGAGTGAGAAAGGAAGGGGCAAAGGGACGGTGTGCGGGAGGAGAGGGGCAAGGAGGAGAGTGAGTGAGTGGAGTTGGGGATTTGCAGCAGAGGGGCGCGAGCAAGCAGAGGCGGTAGTGAGAAGGGGGTGAGTGAGGAGGAGGGGGAAAAATAAAAGGAGCAGGGCAGGCAGGTAGTGAGTGAGCAGGGGAGAGCAAGCATATGAGGAGCAGGAGAAGGCAGCACAGCCAAATGAGGGAGAAGTGCAGTCGCGTGGGGGGAGGAGGGTAGCTAGCGGGCGGTGCAGAAGACAGGAAAGTGTAGCGCGTAGTGGGGGTGCAGTGGGAGCGCAGAGTCAAGGGGAGGAGCAGCATAGCAAGAGTGCAGCAGGGAAGGAGGCAGGGAGGAGCATAACAGCGAGCGAGGAGCAGGCGGAGCAAGATGTGGAGGAGTAGTGAGTGATGAGAGGAGAAAATTGAGGGAGGCAGGAGTGTAAGGGGAGGAGATTAAAAGGGAGGGGTAAGGTAAAGTTGTATATGAGTGTAGCAATATATGTAGGATATTGGAGTAAGCAGTGCAGGAGGAGGAGCAGGGGGGAGGAAGGAGCGAGGGCGTGAGAAAAAAGGCAAGCAGAGTAGGGAGAGGAGGAGCAAAGGAAAAAGGGGGAGGAGCAGTAGCAAGAAGGAGGGCCCGGAGAGCAAGGGAGGAGCGCAGAGGTAGGGAGCAAGGGGGAGGAGAAGGGGGCAGTACAGAGGAGGAACCGCAGTGAGGCAGCGTGGTAGTGCGCAGCATAACGTTAGCAGACAGCAAAAGGGGGCACATGAGCAAAGCGGCAGCAACCCGCGACACGGCAGCAGCATCCCGGCAGCCAGCGGTGCAGAAGGGGGCAGCAGCAGGCAGCAAGGGCAGCCTGCGCAATATGAGCGACAGCGGGGCAGGGGAAAGGAGGAGCAAATGAGTGAGCAAGTGGGGGTAGGCCCGCAAGCAGCACAGGAGCAGAAGAGGTAGATAGGAGGAGTAAGGGAGGGAAAAAAATTTTAAAGGTTTGGGGAGCATATGCGGTAGCACAAGGGGGCAAGTGTAGTGTAGCAATGAGCAAGTAGGTTTCAGGCAAGGAGGCAAGAGGAGCATAGGCACAGGGTAGGAAAAGGGAGAAGGGGGTTGGGGGCACAGCGAGGCAGCAGGAGTAGCAAAGGGGCCGTACGGAGAGACAGCGAGGAGTTTTGAGTGAGTGGGGGTGAATAGGGGCAGTGTAAGGGGTAGGAACAGGCCTCCACCATCCCCCTCCATCAACCCTCCACCAACCTCCCTCCATCCCTAACCCGCTCCCATCCACACCCCAATCATCCGGCCATCAGTGCTAGTCAACCCCTGGTCCCTCATACACTAGTCACACATGCCATCAACTCTGTATCACTACAACACTCACAGTTACCTTGTACAACCTCCCCCCCCCCTCCCTCTCCTCCCTGCCTCATACACCAGGTATGTTGCTGCTGCTGAGCCTTCACACCTGTGTTCAACACTCCCACACCTGCTGTTGATCCTTCACACCTGTGTTCAACACTCCCACACGTGCTGTTGATCCGTAACACCTGTGTTCAACACTCCTACACCTGCTGCTGAGCCTTCACACCTGTGTTCAACACTCCTACACCTGCTGCTGAGCCTTCACACCTGTGTTCAACACTCCTACACCTGCTGCTGATCCTTCACACCTGTGTTCAACACTCCTACACCTGCTGTTGATCCTTCACACCTGTGTTCAACACTCCTACACCACCTCTGTATCTTCTATCATCCTTATGTACATTATTATCATTATTATCATTATTATTATTATTATTATTATTATTATTATTATTATTATTATTATTATTATTATTATTATTATTATTATTATTATTTGCATCATAAGAGGAAAGATTAGTGAGATAAGGCAGAGCAGATATGACAGTGTAGGCAGCCACCTTTGACCTGACCAGAGACAGGTTATATACCTGATCAGTGACCCTACCTGGCCTGTAATCTCTTAAGAACATAAAAGCAAATAGAGTGGGAAGAGCAGTAGGCCTACTGGCCTATTGGTGAAAATGGTATAAAATACCGACAAGCTGAAGATTAAGACACATGTGCAGCAGATGGGTATCAATCTAGATACCCAACTGTTGTATATGTGATTTAATCTTCTACTGGTCTAGGTTAGTCGGGTCCAACCCACACATACCTACACCCATTCCAGGAATCTGGAAATGGTGTTCCACAACTTGGGTCTGAGAGCACCTGCACCTGCGCCCGTCCCTGCACCTGCAGCTGCCCCTGCCCCTGCGCCCGTCCCTGCGCCTGCCCCTGCGCCCGTCCCTACCAATAGTCCCAAGAATCTTACTGCTCATCTGTAGTTACAGCCTGGTTGGTCAGGTCTTGATTCACTGGGAGGGCTGGTCAAGGACTGGGTCGCAAATTGTTGCACTAGATTTGTTAACTAATTTCCAATGTTCCCTCCAAGGCAACAAACATCTGTGTGTTATGGTAGACCATTTCACCAGATATTGTGAGTTACCTGGAGGTTATTCCGGGGATCAACGCCCCCGCGGCCCGGTCCATGACCAGGCCTCCCGATGGATCAGGGCCTGATCAACTAGGCTGTTACTGCTGGCCGCACGCAGTCCGACGTACGAGCCACAGCCCGGCTGATCCGGCACTGACTTTAGGTATCTGTCCAGCTCTCTCTTGAAGGCAGCCAGGGGTTTATTGGCAATTCCCCTAATGCTTGATGGGAGGCTGTTGAACAGTTTTGGGCCCCGGACACTTATGGTGTTTTCTCTTAGTGTACCAAAGGCGCCCCTACTTTTTATTGGCGGCATTTTGCATCGCCTGCCCAGTCTTTGACTTTCGTAGGGAGTGATTTCTGTGTGCAGATTTGGGACCATTCCTTCCAAGATTTTCCAAGTGTAGATTATGATATATCTCTCCCTCCTGCGTTCCAACGAGTACAAGTCAAGTGCTTCCAAGCGTTCCCAGTAGTTAAGGTGCTTGACAGAACTTATACGTGCAGTAAAGGATCTCTGTACACTCTCTAGATCTGCGATTTCACCTGCTTTGAATGGAGATGTTAATGTACAGCAGTATTCCAGCCTAGAGAGAACAAGTGATTTGAAAAGGATCATCATGGGCTTGGCATCTCTCGTTTTGAAAGTTCTCATTATCCATCCTATCATTTTCTTTGCACGTGCGATCGTGGCACTGTTGTGATCCTTGAAAGTGAGATCCTCAGACATTACTACTCCCAGGTCCCTTACATTATTTTTCCGCTCTATTGTATGGCCGGAGTCAGTAGTATACTCTGTTCTAGTTATTATCTCCTCCAGTTTTCCATAACGGAGTAATTGGAATTTGTCCTCATTGAACATCATATTGTTTACCGTTGCCCACTGGAAAACTTTGTTTATATCTTCTTGGAGGTTAACCGCGTCCTCAGCAGATGACAGCCTCATGCAGATCCTAGTATCATCCGCAAAGGATGATACGGTGCTGTGGTGTATATCTCTGTTTATGTCTGATATGAGGATAAGGAATAAGATGGGGGCGAGTACTGTGCCTTGTGGAACAGAGCTCCTCACTATGGCAGCCTCCGATTTAACTCTGTTAAATCTGTTCTTATTGCAGATAAGACTGCAGAGACAGTAGCTAAAGCGTTTAAAGAACGCATTATCTGCAGGCATACCACCCCTAAGTCCATAGTAACAGATAATGGAGGTGAATTCTGTAATGAGATTCTTGAAAATTTGTGTACCTTGTACAAGATCTCTAAATCCACCATTGTTCCTCATCATCCTGCCAGCAATGGGTTAGCGGAACGAACCAATAAGAAAGTACTTGATGTCTTGAGAGCCACTATCAATCCCAACAGTGAAACTTGGGATGAAGTTATACCTGATGTGCAGTGTGCTATAAATTCTGCTTACAATGTTTCTATAGGTGACACTCCACATTATGCATTGTACGGTGTTGATAACGTTTGCCTTATGAGTTGTTATATTCTAACCCGAAACCAAATTACAACCCTGATGATTTCATAGCAACTCGTACCAGCTTAGCTCAAAGTGTCTTTAGAAGAGTCCGTGAAACACTTCATAAATCAACAGCAGAATTTACAAGAGTCGCAAACACTCGAGCAAAGCCATCCAAAATCAAAGTAGGTTCTAGAGTTATGCTGACTAACTTTAATAAAACGTCTGCAATGCCTAAGCTTGATCAAAAGTTTGTTGGTCCTTACCGAGTAGTTGAACATATCACTGGCAATAAGTATAATGTTAGAGAAATTAGTACTGGTCAGTATAAAGAATCGCCTTTAGATCATATGAAGTTAGTATGTGATGATAATGTTGTTCCAACCCAGACTAATGTGACAGACTCTGACAATCTTCCTGATCCTGTACTCTCTTCCTCTGATACTCTGTCAGACGATCAACCTGAATGTCGTTATTCCCTACATACACAACAGGTATTGAGAAATTCTCAAGTATCGTTTGTAACTACCAATTCAGATTTGCCTCAAATACAGCATGAGTTAGCCAATGCTACAGAGTTTGATTCTCCCAGAGATGACACCCATTCTGCATATGTCAATCTCACCCTAGCAGAGTTGGGGTTAAATGTAAATAACCTGTGTAGATGAATAATTACAGTATCAACTTATCAGTATTCAAGAATTTTTTTGTGTGTTCACGTTCTCTCCGAATTCTGAGATTTAACGGTAGATTTGAGTGCACCGAATCTGCCTTTCTGTTAAACACTTCTTTCTTTGTATATATTTCTTCCTCAGAATCCGTAGATCACATGAATACAGATCGATCGATCAATTTTTTTTATCACTTCTATTGCGTAATCCCAACGTTGAGTCTCATTCGATGAGTTGTGCTATATTATACCTTGTATTGCATTACAGTTTCATTACAGTAAGTTTCATTATAGTCGATTACGTAAGCTTCCATTCCAATATTCTCCTTATGTTATAATGTTCAATTGTTGTGTACTTTGACATTGTATAGAATCAGCCCAAGCCGTACACCTGCCGTCTCTAGTTTGTATTAGCTGTATGTCGGGACGACATACGTTAGCGTCACCGAGCTCTCAGTAGTACCAGTTACCAGTAATCAGTTACCAGTAGATGACTCACTACCAACCGTCTGTGTGAATCACTGACTGTTATTCAGGTTGCTGCTGACCATAGCATGTTTTTTGAATGCCGCTCACCCGCTAGGCACTGGTGAGTCAGTCTGAAATAGAGAGCAGAGAGAGGCAGAGCAGCTGATGGTGCTTCCCATACTTTCCGTTATAATTATACGTACTAAACAGCCTACCTGGAGGTTACCTGGAGGTTATTCCGGGGATCAACGCCCCCGCGGCCCGGTCCATGACCAGGCCTCCCGATGGATCAGGGCCTGATCAACTAGGCTGTTACTGCTGGCCGCACGCAATCCGACGTACGAGCCACAGCCTGGCTGATCCGGCACTGACTTTAGGTATCTGTCAAGCTCTCTCTTGAAGGCAGCCAGGGGTTTATTGGCAATTCCCCTAATGCTTGATGGGAGGCTGTTGAACAGTTTTGGGCCCCGGACACTTATGGTGTTTTCTCTTAGTGTACCAATGGCGCCCCTACTTTTTATTGGCGGCATTTTGCATCGCCTGCCCAGTCTTTTACTTTCGTAGGGAGTGATTTCTGTGTGCAGATTTGGGACCATTCCTTCCAAGATTTTCCAAGTGTAGATTATGACGTGAGTGTTTTTACCCAATCCACGTTATCGAACCCACATGACAGGAGGGCTGGTCAAGGACTGGGCCGCGGGGGCGTTGACCCCCGGAACGACCCTCTGGTAGACAGTACGCCAGCGTTGAAGAATTTACAGCCGATCTGGTGAGGCATTCTTGTGCTATGAGTGCTGTTTAACCCTAAAGGGTTTAGCTCTTCGTTGTTCTAATAATAATAAAAAAAATAAAAAAATAATTCTCGTGCTATGAGCAAAATAAAAAACGAAATTTTGCATTTAAAAAATTAGCGGTTACTTAAATGCAGCTAAACGGAACCTGACAATAAATAACAATACTGCGACTAGCCGGGGATTGAACCCCCGGCTCCTGAGAAGCCCGCCAAAATTCCAGACACCGTAGCCCACTCAGCCATCTGTACTTCTAACATCAGGTACCCAGTACCACTGGACATGTCACCCCTGATGCCAGCACATACGTGGCCGTGGAAGCTATATGACTAATTTTATTCTCCTCCTGTTTGGTATACCAGTCTTTAGTAAGTTTACTCTGGTACAAGTACACTTAAATACTGATAAATAAATTATCATATATAGCAACACATGTGTAGATTACCTAGGATAACCCTAGAAAAGCCAGACAAAGTGACATATTTCCATTTGGTCTGGGTTTGAGTAGGACCTGCCAAGCATGGACCAGTAGGCCTGCTTCAATGTTCCTTTTTTATTATGTTCTTATCATCTTAAAATATCTTATTACAATTGTCTGGGTTGTGGTCACATACCATCTAAGTTCCTATCCTCTTAGTGTGTATTTACGCCTATCCTGGAATGGAAATATAAACACATATGCAATTTATATGCCTATCCTGAATATATGAAAGCACTGGTTTGGTAATAGAGTTGTGGATGAGTGGAACAAACTCTCGAGTACCGCCATAGAAGCTAAAACGTTGTGTAGTTTTAAAAATAGGTTAGATAAATACATGAGTGGATGTGGGTGGGTGTGAGTTGGACCTGACTAGCTTGTGCTACTAGGTCAGATGCCGTGCTCCTTCTTTAAGTGAATATGACCTAACCTGACTAGGTTAGGGCATTGGTTTGGGCCGGTAGGGTACTAGGACCTGCTTCGCATGGGCCAGTAGGCCTTCTGCAGTGTTCCTTCTTTCTTATATTATCCTAAATCCGTATATTTTATTCACTTGATAATGTGGGAAATCACAAAAGCGTTTGGAAGTTCACTATTCTTTTCACAGTGGTTGTTCCTCGTACTGTGATGTCACCTGTTTGGAAGTTCACTATTCTTTTCACAGTGGTTGTTCCTCGTACTGTGGTGTCACCTGTTTGGAAGTTCACTATTCTTTTCACAGTGGTTGTTCCTCGTACTGTGATGTCACCTGTTTGGAAGTTCACTATTCTTTTCACAGTGGTTGTTCCTCGTACTGTGATGTCACCTGTTTGGAAGTTCACTATTCTTTTCACAGTGGTTGTTCCTCGTACTGTGATGTCACCTGTTTGGAAGTTCACTATTCTTTTCACAGTGGTTGTTCCTCGTACTGTGATGTCACCTGTTTGGAAGTTCACTATTCTTTTCACAGTGGTTGTTCCTCGTACTGTGATGTCACCTGTTTGGAAGTTCACTATTCTTTTCACAGTGGTTGTTCCTCGTACTGTGATGTCACCTGTTTGGAAGTTCACTATTCTTTTCACAGTGGTTGTTCCTCGTACTGTGATGTCACCTGTTTGGAAGTTCACTATTCTTTTCACAGTGGTTGTTCCTCGTACTGTGATGTCACCTGTTTGGAAGTTCACTATTCTTTTCACAGTGGTTGTTCCTTGTACTGTGATGTCACCTGTTTGGAAGTTCACTATTCTTTTCACAGTGGTTGTTCCTCGTACTGTGATGTCACCTGTTTGGAAGTTCACTATTCTTTTCACAGTGGTTGTTCCTTGTACTGTGATGTCACCTGTTTGGAAGTTCACTATTCTTTTCACAGTGGTTGTTCCTCGTAATGTGATGTCACCTGTTTGGAAGTTCACTATTCTTTTCACAGTGGTTGTTCCTCGTACTGTGATGTCACCTGTTTGGAAGTTCACTATTCTTTTCACAGTGGTTGTTCCTCGTACTGTGATGTCACCTGTTTGGAAGTTCATTATTCTTTTCACGGTGGTTGTTCCTCGTACTGTGATGTCACCTGTTTGGAAGTTCACTATTCTTTTCACAGCGGTTGTTCCTCGTACTGTGATGTCACCTGTTTGGAAGTTCACTATCCTTTTCACAGTGGTTGTTCCTCGTACTGTGATGTCACCTGTTTGGAAGTTCACTATTCTTTTCACAGTGGTTGTTCCTCGTACTGTGATGTCACCTGTTTGGAAGTTCACTATTCTTTTCACAGCGGTTGTTCCTCGTACTGTGATGTCACCTGTTTGGAAGTTCACTATTCTTTTCACAGTGGTTGTTCCTCGTACTGTGATGTCACCTGTTTGGAAGTTCACTATTCTTTTCACAGTGGTTGTTCCTCGTACTGTGATGTCACCTGTTTATTGTGATCTTATTGCATCACTGTATATTGTTTCGACGTTAATGTAAGCCGCGTATGGTGCTTATCTTATGTTTATTGACTGTGAGACTGTGTGTGTTAGTTAAGTGTTAGAGTAATGCTTCTAGACGTGGCACTGCACGTGGCACTGCACGTGACACTGCACGTGGCACTCCCTCCTTGATCCAGTGTCGCAACACACCAACAAAAAATCAAGTAAGACAAACACTTTAACAGAATTACAAAACTATGCAAAGCTTTTTTTGTGTGTTCATTTGCATACACAAAACTATTATGGCATAATGGAGATCATTTTAAGATAATACAACAGAGGATAAGATGGATACTGTTCATTAATGGTTCAGAGAACCGACAAGTTGATAAATTAGACACATGTGCAACACCTGGGTATCATTATTGTGGAAACGTTTCGCCACACATTGGCTTCATCAGTCCAATACAAAGACTAGTGAAGCTCAGGAGGAGACTGAGGTAAGTAGTCCTTCAGCCTGGTGTCGATGTAATTTTCTGTATTGGACTGATGAGGCCAGTGTGTGGCGAAACGTTTCCAAAGTAAAGATACCCAAGTGTTGCACAGGTGTCTAATTTACCAACATGGATACTATTGTGCAAGAAAGGTATAAAATACCGACAAGATGAAAGTTAAGACACTTGTGCAACATCTGGATATCTTTATTGTAGACGTTTCGCCATCAGGTAGAAGGTCACGTGGGTAGTAGTACTGTAGTAGTCGTAGTTCTGGCATGTAGTAGGTAAGAGTGACAGAAGGGTAGGAGACGTGAAGGATGGAAGAGTGGAAAAGGAGGAGAGAGAAAATAAAAAGGGATATGGAGATTGAAAGACAGTATAATGTGTGTGGAGCTGCATCAAGTTACAACATGATAAGTCTGAGCGAAACGTTGCCCCAATGAAAACTTATTCTGCACCTGTCTTTTCCTCGTGAGTATCGTTATATTTCGGTGTTATTCCGAGGCCATCTTCAGCAGACTGAAATATAGTGTACTCACTTTCTGTTGTACTGTCACCATGTGGGTTTGTGTCATATGCTACTTACTATGCCCATCCATGATGCTGTCTGACCAATCTTGCAAGTTGTTTCAACAATGTTACTTGACGGCACCTGCAGTTCCTTCTCTGTTATTGTGGTGAAGTTCTTCTCAAGTAGGCTTGCTTAGGACCTGACTAGATGAACATCAAAATGGTATACAATACCGACAGGTTGTTAGGTAAGACACATATGCAACAGTTAGACAACTTTATTCCGAAACGTTTCGCCTACACAGTAGGCTTCTTCAGTCGAATACAGAAAGTAGGCAGGAACAGTAGAGATGTGAAGACGATGTAATCAGTCCATCACCCTTAAAGTCGTAGAATTTGAGGTTGTCAGTCCCTCGGCCTGGAGAAGTTCAGTTCCATAGTCAGGAACTATCTGAAGATCAAGCGACAGTGCGGAGACTTAAATACTGTCGGAAGGAGAGGTGCAGGGTAGTAGTAGTAGTAGTAGTAGTAGTAGTAGTAGTAGTAGTGAGAGGCCACTGAGAGGTCATGTCCCTCTCAGATCCAACACTTCTCACTTGAAAAGCTTGTCCAAGGTGTTTTCTGTACCAAGATGCCACGTGTTGCAGTGTCTGACTAGGTTGGGTGCATTGGCTTAAGCCGGTAGGAGACTTGGACCTGCCTCGCATGGGCCAGTAGGCCTTCTGCAGTGTTCCATCGTTCTTATGTTCTTATGTTCTTCTTTTGGCATTCCAGGCGTCGTTATGTGAGGACTCAGCGCTTTACATTTGTCGAGTACCTGCTCCCTACGTTTCCATCTATCGTAGTCTGACTCAAAAAAATTAAATTTAATTATTCGTGGTTAAGTGTACATCTGTTTTGGGTTTATGGAGCGTGATATGACCTAATTTAAAATAAAGAAATCTGTACTAATAAGTCTACAGTGAATATTCTAGGGAAAAAGATTAACCTAAGTTGCCAGAAATGCTCTGCATAACCAGTTTATATAACATTCCTGAGATGTCAACTACCTCTGTAGCAGCTATACTATGGACTTATAGAAATAAAGAGTATTATTATTATTATTATTATTATTATTATTATTATTATTATTGTTATTATTATTATTATTATTATTATTATTATTATTATTATTATTATTATTATTATTATTATTATTATTATTATTATTATTATCCTATGAGGATAGACTGACTATAGCTACTACCTTGCTTATCTGTCTAGTGTCAGGGTGTTGCGTTAGTGTCCTGCGTCACCCTTCACTCGCCCTTTGACCATGGTGACGAGGCAGGAAGCGTACTCTTACACACGTTTTGTGTGTCATCGTCTGCACCGGAAACTAGAAGGTTACTGCTGGTCAGCTCAGCTGATGCCTCCAGCACTGTCCTGGGTAAGGTCGCTATGGAGTTTGCCTGAAGGTCATCGCCCCCGCGACCCGGTCCCAGACCAGTCCTCTTGGTTGCTGGCCTGATCAATCTCGTTGTTAGTGTCCACCGTTCGCAGTCCAACGTATGCACCACAACCCGACTGATCAGGAACTGTTGGGAGGAATTCGTCGAGTTCCCTCTTGAAGAGACTTAGGGGTTTGTTTGTAATCCCTGCTTAATTTCGGCCAGTAAGCCTGCTGCAGTGTTCCTCCATTATGTTCTTATTCATGGAGGGAGGGTGTTGAAGAGTCGTGGTCCCGTAACACTTATCGAGTCTCTTTCAGTGTACTCATCGTTCCCCTGTTTTTCATTGGATGTATCCAGCACCTCCTGTCAAGTCTCTCATGTTCATAAGTAATAATTTCAGTGTGCAGGTCTGGGACCAATCCCTCCAGTATCTTCCAGGTGCACACTATGATGTATCTTTTTCACCTACATTCTAAAGGGTGGAACTCTAGGGACTTCAAGCATTCCTAGTAATTTAGGGGCTTGACTGAGTTTATACGAGCTGTGGAGGTTCTCTGTACATTTACCAGTTTTGTAGTTTCTTCTTCTTTTTCTTCTTCTTCTTCTTCTTCTTCTTCTTCTTCTTCTTCTTCTTCTTCTTCTTCTTCTTCTTCTTCTTCTTCTTCTTCTTCTTCTTCTTCTTCTTCTGTCTTCTTCTTCTGTCTTCTTTCCCATCGACTGAGCACTGAGCCCAGTGCTCTCTATCACTTTTTCTCTCGCACCTACCACTTTAGGGGATTAAAAAGGAGGTTAAAGTGGTGGAGCAAGCCAGGGCGAGTTTGACCAATAAGACAGCCTTGTCTGCCAGAATCAAATGAAGCAGGTTATTTCCCCTCGTTGGTTCTATCATAGACTACTTTAAAAAACAATCTTGAATCACCTCTGGTAAGTCGTCTGATTCTAGATTTCCAGTTAAGAAATTTCAATCAATTTAACTCAAGTTAAAGTTCCCTAGAATTGAACATCAAAATGGTATACAATAGAATTACTAGAATTACTACATTATCGTACCTTGAAACCTGAGTAGTTTCTTCCCAAAGTCTCCTTCGGACCTTAGCTAAGCTTGGAGGACGGTATAACACACTCAAAATTATATTTTACGTCCCTCCGAAATTCTACCCAAACTGAGCGTGTGTTCCTCACCTTTCTACCCATTTTTATACAGCAATTCAAATGTTCTCCGACAAATAGTGCCACCCACCTCCCTTCTCATTATTTTTGTCAATGTGAAACAACTCGAAACCCTGAATGTTACATTCAATAGGCATATCCCGACTCTTTAAATTAAACCAAGTCTCAATTATTGCAAATACATCAATGTTACCTGCACTTGTTTTTAGTACTACGACTATTTTTGTAAAACAAATTGAGAAACCCTCTCTTCAGTTACCTCTCCCTGTTAATAATCCCCGCTCCACCACTATCTCTTCCTTCTGCTTCCTTTATCACCCATTGCCACTGAATTTTCAGTATTAACCAACAATCCTACCTCATTATGCAGATTATGCTGCACAGTTTTGGTCACCGTATTACAGAATGGATATAAATTCTCTGGAAGATGTGCAAAGGAGGATGACAAAGTTGATCCCATGTATCAGAAACCTTCCCTATGAGGATAGACTAAGGGCCCTGAATCTGCACTCTCTAGAAAGACGTAGAATTAGGGGGGATATGATTGAGGTGTATAAATGGAAGACAGGAATAAATAAAGGGGATGTAAATAGTGTGCTGAAAATATCTAGACTAGACAGGACTCGCAGCAATGGTTTTAAGTTGGAAAAATTCAGATTCAGGAAGGATATAGGAAAGTACTGGTTTGGTAATAGAGTTGTGGATGAGTGGAACAAACTCCCAAGTACCGTTATAGAGGCCAGAACGTTGTGTAGCTTTAAAAATAGGTTGGATAAATACATGAGTAGATGTGGGTGGGTGTGAGTTAGACCTGATAGCTTGTGCTACCAGGTCGGTTGCCGTGTTCCTCCCTTAAGTCAATGTGACCTGACCTGACTAGGTTGGGTGCATTGGCTTAAGCCGGTAGGAGACTTGGACCTGCCTCGCATGGGCCAGTAGGCCTGCTGCAGTGTTCCTTCGTTCTTATGTTCTTATGTTCTTATTTTGCCTACAACTAGTATCCCCCAAAACATACAATATCACAACCCTGATAGTTCTCACTGTTTAATTCTATTTTACCATATTTCATTCTTTTCCCACAAAAAAAACATACCTTAAACAATATCTAGTTTAGAGCTCTAATAGTTCCTCCCACTGAACTAGCCAGTGCCTTCACCCCAGCCCTAGATAACTGAACCCCCCCCCCATCCCTGGCATATACATTATTGCTCCCGTAGAAGATGTACCATTCACTTCTATATTCCCTTTTCAACAAAATGCTACATGTTAGGTAAGACACATATGCAACAGTTAGGTATCTTTATTTTGAAACGTTTCGCCTACACAGTAGGCTTCTTCAGTCGAGTACAGAAAAGTTGATAGAAGTAGAAGATACTTGAAGACGATGTAATCAGTCCATCACCCTTAAAGTTTTGAGTCTGTTGCATATGTGTCTTACCTAACAACCTGTCGGTATTTTATACCATTTTTATTTTCAAAATGCTACATGATGAAGATTGAGACACTTACGCAACATATGAGAATCTTTATTCAGGAATAAAGATTCTCATATGTTGCGTAAGTGTCTCAATCTTCAACTTGTCAGTTTTTCAAACCATTCACCACACAAAATGCTACATGAAAGTTAAGACACTTGTGCAACATCTGGTTATCTTTATTATAGAGGTTTCGCCATCCAGTGGCTTTATCAATACAGATTCTTTGGACATAATAAGAAAACTGAAGAACTATATACAAAAGATGAGGTAATCAGTCCCCCAGCCTTGGAGGTGGTGTTTACAACACCGTGGTCGTAGAGATTCTGGGGGACTGATTACCTCATCTTTTGTATATAGTTCTTCAGTTTTCTTATTATGTCCAAAGAATCTGTATTGATAAAGCCACTGGATGGCAAAACGTCTACAATAAAGATAACCAGATGTTGCACAAGTGTCTTAACTTTCATCTTGTCGGTATTGTATACCTGTCTTGCACAAAATGCTACATATTACAACAAAATGTAATCCTAGACTGACACTGGAAAAAAACACAAGTGCAGTATTAGAAGATTCTTGGCAAGGGTTTCAGCTATGTTATAGAAGCCATTGCTCTGGTTGAAATTGTTAGACATACAGATAAATGATAATTCTAGAATTCTGCAGTATTGAGAATTTTCCTTTCTGGCAATATGTCTTGTGTTTCTGTAGTTGATTAAATGGTTGTGGAGATTTTTGTGAAGATTTTGGCGTTCCATAAATCGTCCAATCCGCCTATGTTCAACACCAAAATTTCCAGAACCATTTAATCAACTACAGAAACAAGACTTATCGCCAAAGACAGCTTCATTCTGAAATGTTTCGCCTGCACAGTAAGCTTCTTCAGTCGAGTACAGAAGAGTTAGCAGAAACAGTAGAGATGTGAAGACGATGTAATCAGTCCATCCCCTTTGAAAACATATTTTTGAGGTGGTCAGTCCCTCAGCCTGGAGAAGAGTTTTATTCCAAAATCTGGAACAATGTGAAGTTGTGATGAATGGTTTGAAAAACCGACATGTTGAAGATTGAGACACTTATGCAGCATATGGGAATCTTTATTCAGGAAACGTTTCGCCACGCAGTGGCTTCATCAGTCCAATACAAAGAGGAAGGCGTAAGGAGAGGAGGAGAATGAGGTAATCAGTCCCTCAACCTGGAGTCGATGTGTTCAGTCCATCAATCTTGTAGAATGTACAGCATAGGGCCGTAGACGTGGCTTATATACTGTAGTGAGGTGACGTGAAGCAGTTGGAGGCGGGGTCATAGTGGTACCATCCACTAGTCGAAGTAGGTCTTCGTCCAAAGGTTGAACAAGTGTTGAAGAATTCTTTGTAACAAGATCCCAT
This sequence comes from Cherax quadricarinatus, assembly GCF_038502225.1. NCBI lineage: Eukaryota > Metazoa > Arthropoda > Malacostraca > Decapoda > Parastacidae > Cherax > Cherax quadricarinatus. The sequence goes on along the minus strand of NC_091356.1, from coordinate 104,121 downwards.
GATGCTGCTGTGTCTGACAGTTGTGATGAATGGTTTGAAAAACCGACATGTTGAAGATTGAGACACTTATGCAGCATATGGGAATCTTTATTCAGGAAACGTTTCGCCACGCAGTGGCTTCATCAGTCCAATACAAAGAGGAAGGCGTAAGGAGAGGAGGAGAATGAGGTAATCAGTCCCTCAACCTGGAGTCGATGTGTTCAGTCCATCAATCTTGTAGACTGAACACATCGACTCCAGGTTGAGGGACTGATTACCTCATTCTCCTCCTCTCCTTACGCCTTCCTCTTTGTATTGGACTGATGAAGCCACTGCGTGGCGAAACGTTTCCTGAATAAAGATTCCCATATGCTGCATAAGTGTCTCAATCTTCAACATGTCGGTTTTTCAAACCATTCATCACAACTGTCAGACACAGCAGCATCATGGGATCTTGTTACAAAGAATTCTTCAACACTTGTTCAACCTTTGGACGAAGACCTACTTCGACTAGTGGATGGTACCACTATGACCCCGCCTCCAACTGCTTCACGTCACCTCACTACAGTATATAAGCCACGTCTACGGCCCTATGCTGTACATTCTACAAGATTGATGGACTGAACACATCGACTCCAGGTTGAGGGACTGATTACCTCATTCTCCTCCTCTCCTTACGCCTTCCTCTTTGTATTGGACTGATGAAGCCACTGCGTGGCGAAACGTTTCCTGAATAAAGATTCCCATATGCTGCATAAGTGTCTCAATCTTCAATGTGAAGTTGAAGCAGCAGTATGGAGACATTTACTGAGAGGGTAAATCTCTCTCAAATCCATCCCTTTTCACTTGAAAAAGTTGTCAAAGGTGTTTTCTCTGTTGCAGTCTCTGGCAGAGTGAATCTGAAAATGGTATACAATACTGACAGGTTGATATCAACCTATCAGTATTGTATATCATTTTCAGATTCATATACAAGGTTTAATGTAATGCGACAACAAATAGACGGGGCCGTTTTTATAAGAACTTTTCCGGTATACTTGGAATAAGCAGGAGTCATCCTTTCATAGTATAAAGACGTCTAAAGGGGCAAGTTATCACTCACTTCAGTTTCTAGAGTGAGTTGAATTGACGGTTCAACGCTGTTGAACCATCAACAAAGAAGATAAAAATAAGGGCCTGAGGATATCCCTCCAAGAGAGAACCCGCAATAATGGATTCAAATTAGATAAGTTTAGATTCAGAAAGGATATTGTAAAGTATTGGTTTGGAAATAAGGTAGTTGATCAGTGGAGCAGTCTTCCTAGTAGGGTTATTGAAGCTAAAACTTTGGGTAGCTTCAATTATCCTACTAGCTTATTGCTTGGGTAGCGGTGATAATGGGTCGGGCAAATATTTTTGTTAATGGTTCGGATTTGAGATTTGAGAATGGGCCAATAGGCCTGTTGCAGTGTTCCTCCTTATGTTCTTAACAATGTTTCGGACTATGATGCTGAACACTTCTCCAGGCTGAGGGACTGACCACCTCACTTTTCCAGGCTGAAGGACTGACCACATGAAAAACTACTTCTCCAAGGTTTCGCCAGCCAGTGTCATTTACAATACAAGGACATGCTCTGGAAAACATACAAATGAGGATGACAAAGTAGATCCCATGTATCAGAAATCTTCCCTATGAGGATAGACTGAGGTCCCTGAATCTGCACTCTCTAGAAAGGCGTAGAATTAGGGGGGATATGAAAATTAAAAGTGAATACAGGAAAGAGTAAGGTTATGAGAATAACAAAAAGATTAGGTGATGAAAGATTGGATATCAGATTGGAGGGAGAGAGTATGGAGGAGGTGAATGTATTCAGATATTTGGGAGTGGACGTGTCAGCGGATGGGTCTATGAAAGATGAGGTGAATCATAGAATTGATGAAGGGAAAAAGGTGAGCTGTGCACTTACGAGTCTGTGGGGACAAAAAAATTTTGTCCTTGGAGGCAAAGAGGGGAATGTGTGAGAGTATAGTTTCACCAACGCTCTTATATGGGTGTGAAGCATGGGTGATGAATGTTGCAGCGAGGAGAAGGCTGGAGGCAGTGGAGATGTCATGTCTGAGGGCATAAGAACATAAGAACGAAGGAACACTGCAGAAGGCCTACTGGCCCATGCGAGGCAGGTCCAAGTCTCCTACCGGCTTAAGCCAATGCACCCAACCTAGTCAGGTCAGGTCACATTGACTTAAGGGAGGAACACGGCAACCGACCTGGTAGCACAAGCTATCAGGTCTAACTCACACCCACCCACATCTACTCATGTATTTATCCAACCTATTTTTAAAGCTACACAACGTTCTGGCCTCTATAACGGTATTTGGGAGTTTGTTCCACTCATCCACAACTCTATTACCAAACCAGTACTTTCCTATATCCTTCCTGAATCTGAATTTTTCCAACTTAAAACCATTGCTGCGAGTCCTGTCTAGTCTAGATATTTTCAGCACACTATTTACATCCCCTTTATTTATTCCTGTCTTCCATTTATACACCTCAATCATATCCCCCCTAATTCTACGTCTTTCTAGAGAGTGCAGTTTCAGGGCCCTTAGTCTATCCTCATAGGGAAGGTTTCTGATACATGGGATCAACTTTGTCATCCTCCTTTGTACATTTTCCAGAGAATTTATATCCATTCTGTAATACGGTGACCAAAACTGTGCAGCATAATCTAAATGAGGCCTAACCAAGGATGTATAGAGTTGAAGAACAACCTGAGGACTCCTATTATTTATGCTTCTTGATATGAAGCCAAGGATTCTATTAGCTTTATTGCGAACACTTATGCACTGTTGTCTTGGTTTCAGATTACTGCTAACCAGAACTCCTAAATCTTTTTCGCAATCCGTAATATTAAGATCCACATTATTTAGTTTATATGTGGCATGGTTATTGTCCTGTCCAACATTTAGAACTTTGCATTTGTCTATATTAAACTGCATCTGCCACTTCTCCGACCACTGCATCAGTCTATTCAAATCTTCCTGGAGTGCTCGAATGTCCTCGTCAGAATGAATTCGACGGCCTATTTTGGTGTCATCGGCAAACTTGCCGATGTCGCTCTTTATGCCCTCATCTATGTCGTTTATGTAGATTGTGAACAGCAGGGGGCCCAACACTGACCCCTGTGGAACACCGCTCGTGACGCTTCCCCACTCTGATTTCTCCCCATTTATGCAAACTCTCTGCTGCCTATTTGTCAACCATGCCTCTATCCAGGAAAAAATTTCTCCTCCTATTCCATGTGCTTTAATTTTCCTCAATAGTCTCTGATGTGGGACCCTGTCAAAAGCCTTACTGAAGTCCATATACACAATATCATATTCATTACCATGATCTACCTCCTCAAATACCTTAGTGAAAAAAGTTAATAAATTCGTAAGGCAGGAACGCCCCTTTGTAAAACCATGCTGAGATTCGTTGATTAATTTATGCTTTTCAAGGTGGCTACGAACTGCCTCGGCAATTATTGATTCCATAAATTTTCCCACTATGGAGGTTAGGCTTATTGGTCTATAGTTCGAAGCTATGGACCTGTCACCTGTTTTGAAAATAGGTATCACATTTGCCATTTTCCACTTATCTGGCACCATGCCAGTTTGTAGTGATATGTTGAAAAGATTAGCCAAAGGTGTGCTAAGCTCCTCTTTACATTCCTTTAGAACCCTTGCATACAGTTCATCAGGGCCTGGGGATTTGTTAGGTTTTAATTTATCTATTTGCCTAAGGACCATGTCACTTGTGACCCTAATAGTGCACAGTTTATTATCGTCCTGTTCTACATAATTTATCATTACTGGAATATCGCTGGTATCCTCCTGTGTAAAAACTGAGAGGAAGTATGTGTTAAAAATTCTACACATTCCCTTATCACTGTCAGTGAGCTGACCCGAGGAACTTTTGAGTGGGCCTATCTTGTCCCTGATCTTGCTTCTGTATACCTGAAAGAATCCTTTTGGGTTAGTCTTCGATTCTCTTGCAACTTTAACCTCATAATCTCTTTTTGCTTTTCTAATTCCCTTTTTTATTTCTCTCTTTAACTGAATATATCGATTTCTCAATTGCCCCTCTCCTCTTTTGATTTGCCTATATATGCCTCTCTTTTGACCAATCAGATATTTTAATCTATTGTTCATCCATTTAGGATCATTTTTGTTTGATCTGATTTCCCTATTTGGAACATAATTTGACTGAGCAGCTAGAACTATGCCCTGGAAAGCATCATATCGGCAACCATCACCACCTACCTGACCCTTAGTCAGGTCATTCCAGTTCAGCCCACCTAAGTAATTTTTCAGTCCTATGAAATCAGCCAAGCGAAAGTTAGGGACGGAGACTTGATTGCCATTATTAGGGGAATTCCATGATATATTAAAACTGAGTGATTTGTGATCACTTTCCCCAAGCTCATCATTAACCTCAAGATTATTAATTAGTGTTTCCCTACTGGCAAGAACCAAGTCAAGGAGGTTATTTCCCCTAGTTGGCTCTGTCACAAACTGTTTTAAAAAACAATCCTGGATCGTATCAAGAAAGTCACCTGACTCTAAATTTCCTGTCAAATTGCTCCAGTCAATCTGTCTATAGTTGAAATCTCCCATTAGCACAACATTTTCGTATGTAGATGCCTTACGAATTTCGTCCCATAGAAGTTTACTGCACTCCCTATCAAGATTTGGGGCCCTGTAAATCACACCCAAAATTAGTTTTTCTCGGCCCTCGAGAAGCTGTAACCAAACAGATTCAGTGGCTGACGCTTCTAATTTAATATCTTGTCTAACACAACAATTTAAATTGTCTCTGACATACATCGCTACTCCACCACCTTTCCTGTTGACCCTGTCAGTGTGGAATAATTTATAGCCTTGTATGTGACATTCAGAGGGCATCTCTCTATCTTTCAGATTAAGCCAGGTCTCTGTTATAGCAATAATATCTATGTTTCCTGCACTTGCAATTAATCTTAGCTCATCTATCTTATTTCTTACACTCCTGCTATTAGTATAGTAAACCTTAAGGGAGCTAGTCCCTTGCTGCCCTCTGCTGTCCCCCTTTGTTTGCTGACCTGATCTATTGTCTTTATTTATAACTTCATGCTGAATGCCTTTTATACATTTACTGTTTCCAACCCAAGTGTTGCAACCTGCTTGTTTCCCACACACACCCATACCTCTATCTTCCTTCAGTTTAAAATCATAGGCATTTCACCAATGGCCTTCTCAATCGAGTCTGCAAGTGCTACCACCCCAGCCCCAGAGAGATGTACCCCATCCCTTGCATACATATCATGTTTGCCATAAAAGTTGTTCCAGTTGTCAATGAATGGGATTGCAACTTCCTTGCAGTATCTGTCTAGCCAGCAATTTACACCAATTGCCCTAGACAACCATTCATTTCCTACTCCCCTTCTAGGCAAGATGCTACATATGATTGGGATCCCTCCCTTAGACTTAATGAAATCTATAGCTGACCTGTACTTATCTAGCAGCTCTTCTCTCCTACCCTTCCCAATATCATTTCCACCAGCACTGAGACAGATAATGGGCTTGTTCCCATTACCTGACGTGATATTATCCAGCCTGTTGACAATGTCCCCAACACCAGCTCCAGGGAAGCACACTCTATCTCTCATCTTCTTATTCCTATTACAAAAAGCACGGTCAATATATCTTACCTGAGAGTCACCAACCACAAGAATGCGCTTGCCTCCATTAGCAGGGGCAGTAGTACCCTTACTTTCACTGGCCACTGAAGTACATTCATCCTGAAGAACAGAGAAGCGATTTCCTACCTTCAGATCTTCACTCTTAACTTTCCTTACTCTGATGCGCCTTCCATTACTGTGAACCACTCGCCACTTGTAGCAGGTGCTGGACTGCACCTCACTGCTGGTAGCCGTTGCTACCTCCCCAGCTACAGCCTCCTCACAGCGAGAGACAGACTGCACCTCACTGCTAGAAGCCTCATTCCCCACAACTCCAGCCACCTCACACTCTCTCCCAGACCCATTGAGGTGGACCTTCAGCCTCCTAATCTCCTCCTGGAGAAGCAAGACCTCCTCCTTCAACTCTCCAACCTCAATTTTTAAAACACTGCAGGAGCAAGCCATGCTTTGTAACCGTCCACACTAATCCCCAAAGCAGCTCAGGGTCTGTGACCTCACGTGACGAAAGTTAGGAGGAGGTGCAGGATTACCAAAACTGTTGTCCAGAGGGCTGAGGAAGGGTTGTTGAGGTGGTTCGGACATGTAGAGAGAATGGAGCGAAACAGAATGACTTCAAGAGTGTGTCAGTCTGTAGTGGAAGGAAGGCGGGGTAGGGGTCGGCCTAGGAAAGGTTGGAGGGAGGGGGTAAAGGAGGTTTTGTGTGCGAGGGACTTGGACTTCCAGCAGGCATGCGTGAGCGTGTTTGATAGGAGTGAATAGAGGCAAATGGTTTTTAATACTTGACGTGCTGTTGGAGTGTGAGCAAAGTAACATTTATGAAGGGATTCAGGGAAACCGGCAGGCCGGACTTGAGTCCTGGAGATGGGAAGTACAGTGTCTGCACTCTGAAGGAGGGGTGTTAATGTTGCAGTTTAAAAACTGTAGTGTAAAGCACCCTTCTGGCAAGACAGTGATGGAGTGAATGATGGTGAAAGTTTTTCTTTTTCGGGCCACCCTGCCTTGGTGGGAATCGGCCACTGTGTTAATAATAATAATAATGATTGAGGTGTATAAATGGAAGACAGGAATAAATAAAGGGGATGTAAATAACGTGCTGAAAATATATAGCCTAGACAGGACTCGTAGCAATGGTTTTAAGTTGGAAAAATTCAGATTCAGGAAGGATATGGGAAAGCACTGGTTTGGATGAGTGGAACAAACTCCCAAGTACAGTCATTGAGGCTAAAACATTGTGTAGTTTTAAAAATAGGTTAGATAAATACTTGAGTGGGTGTGGGTGGGTGTGAGTTGGACCTGATAAGCTTGTACTACTAGGTCAGTTGTCGTGTTCCTTCCTTGAGTGAATGTGACCTGCCCTGACTAGGTTGGGGCATTGGCTTAAGCCGGTAGGAGACTTGGACCTGCCTCACATGGGCCAGTAGGCCTGCCGTAGTGTTCCTTTTTTCTTATGTTCTTATGTTCTTATTATCCAAAGTAATCAGTTGTTGATGAAGAGCACCGTAGTCTTGACTACGGTGAAGAGCACCGTAGTCTTGATTACGGTGAAGAGCACCGTAGTCTTGACTACGGTGACCTTCACGTCTACAAATAAAGATACTTAATCGTTGGTCATGTGTGTTACTCTTCAACGGGTCACATTATACAGGCACCACATGTCACACTATTCGGGACTAAACAAGTTTATTTAGGCGCAGATACACAAAGTACAATTATCATACATACTGTAAAGTACCTAGGATACCCCCCCCCCCTCAAAAAAAGTCAAAGTGACTTATTTCCATTGGGGTCACATTAAGCAGGTCACTATGTAACGAATGACAATATGCAGAGTCAGAAGTGACCTCCCACAGTGTGGTACAGAGGATGCGACCCCCACTGTCCTTCCTCGACAATTGTCATCACTTGTTGTTAGTCACCAGCTTGTTCCTCTGTATGTGTGTGTGTACTCGCCTAATTGTGGCTGCAGGGGTTGAGTCACAGCTCCTGTCCCCGCCTCTTCACTGGCCGCTACAAGGTCCACTCTCTCCCTGCTCCATGAGCTTTATCATACCTCTACTTAAAGCTATGTATGGATCCTGCCTCCACTACATCACTCTCCAGATTGTTCCACTTCCTGGCAACTGTAGGGCTAAAGAAATACTTTCCAACATCCCTATGACTCATCTGAGTTTTCAACTTCCAGTTGTGACCCCTTGTTGCTGTGTCCCATACCTGGAACATTCTGTCTTTGTCCACCTTGTCAATTCCTCTCAATATTTTGTATATCGTTATCATGTCGCCCCTATCCCTGCTGTCCTCCAGTGTCGTCAGGTTGAGTTCCCTTAACTTCTCGTGTGTGTGTGTGTGTGTGTGTGTGTGTGTGTGTGTGTGTGTGTGTGTGTGTGTGTGTGTGTGTGTGTTCGTATATGCTGAGTTGTACTTATCGAGCCACTGAAGAACGAGACATGCAACAAACCAGGGAACGGGTGGTGTTCCAACCCGTGGCAAGTAAGTCATAAAACTCTAGACCAGTGTGTTAACCACTCGCATGTGCAACATTTGGGAATCTTTATTGTGGAAACATTTCCCCAGCCAGTGAGTTCTTCTGTCCAATACAGAGAAGAACGTTGGAAGATGAGGATGAGTTTGAGGTAATCAGTCCCTCAGCCTGGAGTCGATATGTTCAGTCCACCAATCTTGATAAAAGTACAGCACACTAAACCATTTATATATCAACTGTGACGATAAAACCTACTGGACTGATTAAACCACTAGTTGGCGAAACGGGTGGGTGTGAGTTAGACCTGACTAGATTGTGCTACTAGGTCAGATGCCGTGCTCCTTCCTTAAGTGAATGTGACCTGACCTGGCTTAAGCCGGCAGGAGACTTGGACCTGCCTCACATGGGTCAGTAGGCCTGCAGCAGTGTTCCTTCTTTCTTATGTTCTTATAAAGAGAGCCAAACGTTGCACATATGTCCTAATTATCTACTTGTTGGTTTTGTATTTTATTAATGTTATATTCTGCACACGAGAGGCCTGACGCTACAGGGACGGAAACATGCAAATTTGACCGTGATCACCAACATAGATGTGAGTCCTGGTAGTCACCCTACGTTACCTCCACACTGAATCTACATATAGGAAGGACAAGTACGTTAACCACCAGCTTAATGTGTGTGGTGGTACCTGTGTTTGTGTGGTGGTTCCTGTGTTTGTGTGTGGTGGTTCCTGTGTTTGTGTGTGGTGGTACCTGTGTTTGTGTGTGGTGGTTCCTGTGTTTGTGTGGTGGTACCTGTGTTTGTGTGTGGTAGTTCCTGTGTTTGTGTGGTGGTACCTGTGTTTGTGTGTGGTGGTACCTGTGTTTGTGTGTGGTGGTTCCTGTGTTTGTGTGGTGGTACCTGTGTTTGTGTGTGGTAGTTCCTGTGTTTGTGTGTGGTAGTTCCTGTGTTTGTGTGGTGGTACCTGTGTTTGTGTGTGGTGGTACCTGTGTTTGTGTGTGGTAGTTCCTGTGTTTGTGTGTGGTAGTTCCTGTGTTTGTGTGGTGGTACCTGTGTTTGTGTGTGGTGGTACCTGTGTTTGTGTGTGGTGGTTCCTGTGTTTGTGTGGTGGTTCCTGTGTTTGTGTGTGGTGGTACCTGTGTTTGTGTGTGGTAGTTCCTGTGTTTGTGTGGTGGTACCTGTTTTTGTGTGTGGTGGTACCTGTGTTTGTGTGTGGTGGTACCTGTGTTTGTGTGGTGGTACCTGTGTTTGTGTGTGGTGGTACCTGTGTTTGTGTGTGGTGGTTCCTGTGTTTGTGTGGTGGTACCTGTGTTTGTGGTGGTACATGTGTGTGTGTATAACATAAGCACATTGGAGGGCTGCAAATCTATTGATATATCGAATTTTCACTCACTCATCTACCCATAGTTCTCATTTCACCGCGTATGACTAGGCTGTGTTGCGTTATTCGTATGATTCTTCTATATATTTTCTAAGTTATTATAGCACAATAATGTCTACTCTCAGCTATCACTAATATAGTGATGCTACGTTATCTTAGCTAATCTTTATATCCTACCTCTTTTGGTTCTAAAATTGATTCGGTGGCAAAGTTATCTTTTATGGGTAGCTGACGATACTGTGCAGCAAATTCACAGTCAACCCACAGTGTTAACTAGAAACATGGGTAACGAAGAGACGGAATACAACATTAGAACATAAGAACATAAGAACGAAGGAACACTGCAGAAGGCCTACTGGCCCATGCGAGGCAGGTCCAAGTCTCCTACCGGCTTAAGCCAATGCACCCAACCTAGTCAGGTCAGGTCACATTGACTTAAGGGAGGAACACGGCAACCGACCTGGTAGCACAAGCTAATCAGGTCCAACTCACACCCACCCACATCCACTCATGTATTTATCCAACCTATTTTTAAAGCTACACAACGTTCTGGCCTCTATAACTGTACTCGGGAGTTTGTTCCACTCATCCACAACTCTATTACCAAACCAGTACTTTCCTATATCCTTCCTGAATCTGAATTTTTCCAACTAAAAACCATTGCTGCGAGTCCTGTCTAGGCTACATATTTTCAGCACACTATTTACATCCCCTTTATTTATTCCTGTCTTCCATTTATACACCTCAATCATATCCCCCCTAATTTTACGTCTTTCTAGAGAGTGCAGATTCAGGGCCCTTAGTCTATCCTCATAGGGAAGGTTTCTGATTTGTAGATGAATGGTTCAGAGAACCGACATGTTGATAAATTAGACACATGTGCAACTCTTGGGTATCTTTATTGAGGAAACGTTTCGCCACACAGTGGCTTCATCAGTCCATACGTAGGAGAAACTTGAAGAACAGGAGGAGAATGAGGTAATCAGTCCCTCAACCGTGAGTCGATGTGTTCAGTCCATCAGTCTTGAATAGAATACGGCAGTCATAGGTGGTGTAACATTTGTTCAATGTTGAAGTAGGTCGTGCCCAAGAATTAGGCGTAACAAATGTTACACCACCTATGACTGCTGCACCTCTCCTGCCATACGGTTTATAAGCTGCTTCTCCGCTGATATGCCGTATTCTATTCAAGATTGATGGACTGAACACATCGACTCAAGGTTGAGGGACTGATTACCTCATTCTCCTCCTGTTCTTCAAGTTTCTCCTACGTATGGACTGATGAAGCCACTGTGTGGCGAAACGTTTCCTCAATAAAGATATCCAAGAGTTGCACATGTGTCTAATTTATCAAGGTTTCTGATACATGGGATCAACTTTGTCATCCTCCTTTGTACATTTTCCAGAGAATTTATATCCATTCTGTAATACGGTGACCAAAACTGTGCAGCATAATCTAAATGAGGCCTAACCAAGGATGTATAGAGTTGAAGAACAACCTGAGGACTCCTATTATTTATGCTTCTTGATATTGAAGCCAAGGATTCTATTAGCTTTATTGCGAACACTTATGCACTGTTGTCTTGGTTTCAGATTACTGCTAACCAGAACTCCTAAATCTTTTTCGCAATCCGTAATATTAAGATCTACATTATTTAGTTTATATGTGGCATGGTTATTGTCCTGTCCAACATTTAGAACTTTGCATTTGTCTATATTAAACTGCATCTGCCACTTCTCCGACCACTGCATCAGTCTATTCAAATCTTCCTGGAGTGCTCGAATGTCCTCGTCAGAATGAATTCGACGGCCTATTTTGGTGTCATCGGCAAACTTGCCAATGTCGCTCTTTATGCCCTCATCTATGTCTTTTATGTAGATTGTGAACAACAGGGGGCCCAACACTGACCCCTGTGGAACACCGCTCGTGACGCTTCCCCACTATGATTTCCCCCCATTTATGCAAACTCTCTGCTGCCTATTTGTCAACCATGCCTCTATCCAGGAAAAAATTTCTTCTCCTATTCCATGTGCCTTAATTTTCCTCAATAGTCTCTGATGTGGGACCCTGTCAAAAGCCTTACTGAAGTCCATATACACAATATCATATTCATTACCATGATCTACCTCCTCAAATACCTTAGTGAAAAAAGTTAACAAATTCGTAAGGCAGGAACGCCCCTTTGTAAAACCATGCTGAGATTCGTTGATTAATTTATGCTTTTCAAGGTGGCTACGAACTGCCTCGGCAATTATTGATTCCATAAATTTTCCCACTATGGAGGTTAGGCTTATTGGTCTATAGTTCGAAGCTAAGGACCTGTCACCTGCTTTGAAAATAGGTATCACATTTGCCATTTTCCACCTACCTGGCACCATGCCAGTTTGTAGTGATATGTTGAAAAGATTAGCCAAAGGTGTGCTAAGCTCCTCTTTACATTCCTTTAGAACCCTTGCATACAGTTCATCAGGGCCTGGGGATTTGTTAGGTTTTTAATTTATCTATTTGCCTAAGGACCATATCACTTGTGACCCTAATCGTGCACAGTTTATTATCGTCCTGTTCTACATAATTTATCATTACTGGAATATCGCTGGTATCCTCCTGTGTAAAAACTGAGAGGAAGTATGTGTTAAAAATTCTACACATTTCCTTATCACTGTCAGTGAGCTGACCCGAGGAACTTTTGAGTGGGCCTATCTTGTCTCTGATCTTACTTCTGTATACCTGAAAGAATCCTTTTGGGTTAGTCTTCGATTCTCTTGCAACTTTAACCTCATAATCTCTTTTTGCTTTTCTAATTCCCTTTTTTATTTCTCTCTTTAACTGAATATATCGATTTCTTAATTGCCCCTCTCCTCTTTTGATTTGCCTATATATGCCTCTCTTTTGACCAATCAGATATTTTAATCTATTGTTCATCCATTTAGGATCATTTTTGTTTGATCGGATTTCCCTATTTGGAACATAATTTGACTGAGCAGCTAGAACTATGCCCTGGAAAGCATCATATCGGCAACCATCACCACCTACCTGACCCTTAGTCAGGTCATTCCAGTTCAGCCCACCTAAGTAATTTTTCAGTCCTATGAAATCAGCCAAGCGAAAGTCAGGGACGGAGACTTGATTGCCATTATTAGGGGAATTCCATGATATATTAAAACTGAGTGATTTGTGATCACTTTCCCCAAGCTCATCATTAACCTCAAGATTATTAATTAGTGTTTCCCTACTGGCAAGAACCAAGTCAAGGAGGTTATTTCCTCTAGTTGGCTCTGTCACAAACTGTTTTAAAAAACAATCCTGGATCGTATCAAGAAAGTCACTTGATTCTAAATTTCCTGTCAAATTGCTCCAGTCAATCTGTCTGTAGTTGAAATCTCCCATTAGCACAACATTTTCGTATGTAGATGCCTTACGAATTTCGTCCCATAGAAGTTTACTGCACTCCCTTTCAAGATTTGGGGCCCTGTAAATCACACCCAAAATTAGTTTTTCTCGGCCCTCGAGAAGCTGTAACCAAACAGATTCAGTGGCTGACGCTTCTACTTTTATATCTTGTCTAACACAACAATTTAAATTGTCTCTGACATACATCGCTACTCCACCACCCTTCCTGTTGACCCTGTCAGTGTGGAATAATTTATAGCCTTGTATGTGACATTCAGAGGGCATCTCTCTGTCTTTCAGATTGAGTCAGGTCTCTGTTATAGCAATAATATCTATGTTTCCTGCACTTGCAATTAATCTTAGCTCATCTATCTTATTTCTTACACTCCTGCTATTAGTATAGTAAACCTTAAGGGAGCTAGTCCCTTGCTGTCCTCTGCTGTCCCCCTTTGTTTGCTGACCTGATCTATTGTCTTTATTTATAACTTCATGCTGAATGCCTTTTATACATTTACTGATTCCAACCCTAGTGCTGCAACCTGCTTGTTTCCCACATACACCCATACCTCTATCTTCTATCAGTTTAAAATCATAGGCATTTCACCAATGGCCTTCTTAATTGAGTTTGCAAGTGCTACCACCCCAGCCCCAGAGAGATGTACCCCATCCCTTGCATACATATCATGTTTGCCATAAAAGTTGTTCCAGTTGTCAATGAATGGGATTGCAAGTTCCTTGCAGTATCTGTCTAGCCAGCAATTTACACCAATTGCCCTAGACAACCATTAATTTCCTACTCCCCTTCTAGGCAAGATGCTACATATGATTGGGACCCCTCCCTTAGACTTAATGAAATCTATAGCTGACCTGTACTTACCTAGCAGCTCTTCTCTCCTACCCTTCCCAACATCATTTCCACCAGCACTGAGACAAATAATGGGCTCGTTCCCATTACCTGACATGATATTATCCAGCCTGTCAACTATGTCCCCAACACCAGCTCCAGGGAAGCACACTCTATCTCTCATCTTCTTATTCCTATTACAAAAAGCACGGTCAATATATCTTACCTGAGAGTCACCAACCACAAGAATGCGCTTAACTCTGTTAACAGGGGCAGTAGTACCCTTACCTTCACTGGCCACTGAAGTACATTCATCCTGAAGAACAGAGAAGCAATTTCCTACCTTCAGATCTTCACTCTTAACTTTCCTTATTCTGATTCTCCTCCCATTACTGGTTACCACTTGCCACTTGTAGCAGGTGCTGGACTGCACCTCACTGCTGGTAGCCGTTGCTACCTCCCCACCTACAGCCTCCTCACAGCGAGAGACAGACTGCACCTCACTACTAGAAGCCTCATTCCCCACAACTCCAGCCACCTCACACACTCTCTTAGCATTCTGGGCTGTTTGCTGGTTTATTACTCAAATGTTATCACTTGTTATGGTTTCAACAGCCTCGGCTGTGTCACCTGAGTGGTGTGTGGTGCACCAGTCTTCCTTCTGGTATAAACCTTGGTAATAGATACCGACTAATTGGTTTAGAAAGACACGTGAGCAAACACTAGGACACATTAGTGTATTTATTAGTCCTACTGCCTGTTAAGAGGCATGTAAGTGCCTCTTAATTCAGCAGGTGAAGAATAAAAGTCATAATATGGTAGCCGGAACAATTCACAACAAACGGATCATTTTTCCACAACAATGGTAGACAATATCGACCAGGTGAGGAATTAGCCATATGTAGAACACTCGGCTATCTTTATTTGAAGACGTTTCCGCCAACAAATGGCTTTATCAGTTCAATACAGAGACGATATACGAAGACAGTGAAATATAAGGGGATCATTACCTTAGCCTTGGTGGCCTGGTGGTTAACGCTCTCGCTTCACACGGTGAGGGCCTGGGTTCGATTCCCAGCCAGAGTAGAAACATTGGACGTGTTTCTTTCCACCTGTTGTCTATGTTCCCCATCAGTAAAATGGGTACCTGGGTGTTAGTCGACTGGTGTGGGTCGCATCCTAGGACACTGACCTAAGGAGGCCTGGTCACAGACCGGGCCGCGGGGGCGTTGACCCCGGGAACTCTCTCCAGATAAACTCCCGAAGAAGACAATGAGAGGTGAGGTAGTCCCTCAGCCTAACACCTTGGCGAGCGTTTCAAAAAAAAAAAAATGTCTCCACGACATAAACCTCAAAAGCAAAAGTCTACGATAAAAGTCTTGAACAAAAGCACCTAACCTAAGTTAACCTAACCTATCTGAACCTAGTCTAACGTAACTGAAGAGCACCATAGTCTTCAAGACTACTCTTCACCAACTCCAAGACCGAGGGACTGATTACCTAATCTTTTGTATATAATTTTGCATTCGTTACATTGTCTTCGTACTGTATTGATAAAGCCGCTGGCTGACAAAACTTCTACAAATAAAGATACCTAGGTGTTGCACATGTGTCTAATTCTTCATGTATCTCCATTCTTAGACAGTCATTCAGCTTGTGTGACACTGGGGAGTTGCTGCATGTAACAACCATACTCGCCCTCTTACTTGAGGGGGAATTAATAAGAGGAGTTCTTTGTGTTGGCTACAGCAAGTGAGGGGTATGTGTATAGTGGAGAGAGAGGGAGGGGACCAGGGCCTCGTGAGAGGAGGTCGGAGAATGGACTGAAGGCTAGACTGTAAGTTGGTGGTTTTGTGAGACACCGAAACTAGTGCAGAAGGATTCAGTGGAGATTTAAGGGTGGTTTAATTGTAAGTGTACCACTCTCAACAGCACGTTTAGTGATGTAAATGGTTTAGAAAAACCTACAAGTTGAAGAATAAGACACTTAAGAATATAAGAACATAAGAAAGAGGGAATACTGCAGCAGGCCTACTGACCCATGCGAAGCAGGTCCATGTTACCCTCCGGCTTAGCCCAATGTGGCCTAGTCAAGTCACTTCCACTTAAGGAAGGAACATGGCAACTGACCTAGTAGCACAAGCTAGTCAGGTCCAGCTCACACCCACCCACACCTACTCATGTATTTATCTAACATATTTTTAAAACTAAACAACGTTTTAGCCTTTATAACTGTACTCGGGAGTTTGTCCCACTCATCCACAACTCTTACCAAACCAGTGCTTTCCTATATCCTTCCTGAATCTGAATTTTTCCAACTTGAAACCATTAAATTTGGGAATCTTTACTATGGAAACACTATAAAGATTCCCAAATGTTGCACAAGAATCTTATTCTTCACTATGTGTATTATCCTCCTAGGTCTTTAAGTTCTTTAATAAATCGTCCCTATAGCACTGTATCATTTGTCATCCCTGTGACCCTGTTGACAGTGATACAGTTACAGTAAACAGTAACTGCATCATCTCAATACTCTCAGTGTCACTATAATAGATGGTTTTATTTACTTTTTTTTATATATTTCCTCAGAAATACCCCCAGTGATATTTCCTTTGATTATATTTATCTGTTAGGTAAATGGACACATAGAACAAATGGGACATTTTATTTTGGTAACGTATCGCTCTCCAGGATCTTTGTTAAGTCTTGTCACGACTCACGAAATCGTTATGACGCGATTGCAAACAAACCATACCACGGGTGGGGATAGAACCCGCGATCAGAGAGTTTCAAAAACCCAGACTCAGTGGCTTACCCGACGGTCTGGAGTTTTGGGACTCTCTGATCGCGGGTTCTATCCCCACCCGTGGTATGGCAAGTCTTGTCACACTAGTTGTATATACCTGGAGGTTATTCCTGGAGGTTATTCCGGGGATCAACGCCCCCGCGGCCCGGTCCACGACCAGGCCTCCCGATGGATCAGGGCCTGATCAACTAGGCTGTTACTGCTGGCCGCTCATTTACCGGTGCTCATTTACCTAACATTCTGTCTGTAATTATTCCATTATTACTATATTTATCTGATGCGTAGAGTTTACAGGTGGAAAACTGGTATCGGCTGGGGAAGAGGCGCTTGTCACTTAACACTTAATCTACCAACCAGTAGATTAAGTGTTAAGTGACAAGTGCGCTGCAAAGAGTTGTCTATCAAGTGATGAAGAACGCTGCCGCAGGTGTGATAATACCAGCAAGGAGACTTTACTTCCTCTTTACCTCCTGATAAACATTTATCAACATTTAAACTCCACCTCAACAGCGCGTTAACGTGTGGAAAAATTATACCTGAAATACAAATATATGAAGCCTACAAGATAATCGGTCCCTCAGCCTGGAGGCTAAGGGACTGATTACCTCATACTAATCTTCCACTGTCTTTTTTTTGCATTGGACTGAAGAAGCCAATGGCTGGCGAAACGTTTCTAAAATAAATATGCCCAAGTGTTTTATCACCAAATATATGAAGGAATGCAATTTATTGCACTAATAACGAAAGTATGGGAGCACACAATGACTGATAAATTCTAACTTTTATGAGGTTTTTTGAAGTGGGATGTTATGATCTATTACATAAAGTCAGTTCCTGATCAGCCGGACTGTGGTGCATATGTTAGACTGCAGGTGGCGGGCACCAACAGCCTGATCGATCAGGCCAGTAACCAGGAGGCCTGGTCTGGGACAGGGCCGTAGAGAAGTAACTACAGGAAACCTATAATTTAGGCCTCTACAGTTTACCTTTAAGCCTCCAATCCTCTGGTGGTCTACCCATGGCCAGGGGTCGATCCCTACGGTCTGTGTATATCGCCTCAAACCATACCACGGGCGGGATTGAACCCGCTGGACCACTGGTCCAGTGGCTAACGCAACATAAGAACATAAGAACGAAGGAACACTGCAGCAGGCCTACTGGCCCATGCGAGGCAGGTCCAAGTCTCCTACCGGCTTAAGCCAATGCACCCAACCTAGTCAGGTCAGGTCACATTGACTGATGCGGGTCTGGAGTTTTGAGACTCTGACCGCGGGTTCAATCCCACCCGTGGTATGGTTTGTTTGCAATCATGTCATTACGATTTCGTGAGTCAGTTATATCGCCTCCTCCATAGAGGTGGATCAACATTATGCTGGACCTATCCAAGAGTTATTATTATTATTATTATTATTATTATTATTATTATTATTATTAATGTTCCTGAGGAAATGGCAAACCCAGCCTAACCTAGATTAACTTAACGTAGCCTGACTTAGCTTAACCTAACCTAGTTTAACATAACGTAGCCTAACTTACCTGACCTCACGGTAAACCCACGGGGGGTGACACAGCCAGAGGGTCAATATTTACTCATGATATTTGAGCCACCGCCACTCCGGGTAACTATCTTCATGTTTGCATTTTCCTTATCTTAATCGAGCAGAGGTAAGGAGGGTTTGTGCTCGGCAAATACCTCGCTCTACTAAAGTGATTACTTATCACAACACATGACTGACTGGCGCCAGTATATAATTGAGGGAAAGAGCTGTGTTTTGAATTATATTAGGGAGGGGGGGGGTTAACTGGCACTATATATCCATAAAAATGGAAATAATTTGACAGGTGCAGTGTTAATTCTAGGCTCTCTTGATGTTAGGTTAGGTAAGGCTCGTTAGAAAACAGGACAAGCATTTCCTGATGCGGGTCTTAGTCATATGATGATCCGCAGCTGGAGCTTTTGGTCATGTGACAGAGGCCTTCCACTGGCTTACCCTTCCACCCCCTTCAAAAATTAAAGTTATAATTATAACCCCCCTTGATGTGTCGCCCATAATGAACTTTTATCAGATGGATTATTGAACCTGGTAGGTTAGTAACCCAGGATAATCCAGTGTTAGTAACCCAGGATAATCCAGTGTTAGTAACCCAGGATAATCCAGTGTTAGTAACCCAGGATAATCCAGTGTTAGTAACCCAGGATAATCCAGTGTTAGTAACCCAGGATAATCCAGTGTTAGTAACCCAGGATAATCCAGTGTTAGTAACCCAGGATAATCCAGTTAGTAACCCAGGATAATCCAGTGTTAGTAACCCAGGATAATCCAGTGTTAGTAACCCAGGATAATCCAGTGTTAGTAACCCAGGATAATCCAGTGTTAGTAACCCAGGATAATCCAGTGTTAGTAACCCAGGATAATCCAAAGGACCCACAATAGCGTACTGACAAGTAATCCAGATTAGTAAGCGAAAAACTCAACGAAAGCCAATGGCTGTTTCGTTGAGTTTTTCGTAACGTAACACTACGTGATGTGGAAGGTCTTCGGTGTAATTGTATTATTCGTTGTACAGTTGTGATGTAAATGACTTATAAAATCGATAAGTTGAAGTATGACACTTAAGCAACATTTGAGAATCTGTACTGAGGAAACGTTTCGCTAGGCAGCGGCTTCTTCAGTCCAGTTATAGAGAAGAGCGGTGGAAGACGGGGGAGTGTGAAGTAATCAGTCCCTCAGCCTGAAGCCGACTCCATGCTAAGGAACTGAGTTCACAGATGTCAGAGAGTTAATACGTGCAAACTCGTGGCTTGGAATTGAGAATAAATTATCTGAGGCTTCGCCAAGTCTCTTAATTGAAATAAATCAGCAGAATATAGAAAATTATGCTGGAAATTGATTTTTCTCTGTTGAGGTCTCTGCATTGTCACCAGTGTAATGTATTATTTTGTGTATATGCACTAGTTATCAGCCAAGGAGATATTAATTGTAATGAGGTACTGGGAGCAAGAGAGGCGGCGATATTTGATTAAAGAATTAATGGTGTTCTCGACCAACAAGTGGAGGAGCATCTGACTTTAAAAATGGCGCGGGACCCTAAGGTCAAAGAACATAAATTCCTCTCAAACACAAAGTGCTTATATTTCTCCTATGTCTACGTGATATTTTTATTAAAGAATTTTTATAGAGAAGCATTTCTAAAATTCTTTAACTGTGAGAAAAGGGATTCATGGACGATGTAGAACCTTAAGGTTTCATTTGGTTTGAGGGGAACCAATAGGAGGGTGGGTTAGGCGTGACGTCAGCCAATGGGAGGGCGGCTTGGGCGTGACGTCACGAGCTTGGCTAGGAGGCGCGAGGCGGGCGTGGCCCAGGCGGTCAGTGTGTGTCGGGACGACGACGCGTACGTGTTACTCTTGCTGGCCCCTGTGAAGCCACTTGTTCTTTACGTTTTTAACTTTGTTAGTTTTTACAACCACATTTACGATGACGACGGAGACCGAAACGAAGGTGGTGGAGCAGACGGAGGAGAAGGAGGAAGTGAAAGAAGAGGTAAAGAAGGAGGCAGAGGCGAATAACGCAGAAGAGAAGTCAGACGACAAGGCGGAGAAGGCAGACAAAGAGAAGAAAGAGGAGGAGAAGAAGGAAGTGAAGGCCAAGAAGGAAGCTCCGCCGCCCAAACCGGCCGTTCATAAACTGGACTTCGAGAAAGAAGTAGTGTACTTGTACCAGTTCACTCGGACGCCAGTCTTACCCTCACTCAGTCCTTACTGCCTCAAGGTCGAGACTTGGTTACGACTCGCTAACCTCAAGTACGAGGTAAGTCCAACCTCGACTACCTCTGGCGGAGTAAGGTTAAGGTTGACCAGGCGTGCGAGCACCTGCGTGTGGAACTGTAAGCTTGTGGGTGGTATTGGGAGGCTTGTGGGTAGTGGTTGAAGCTTGTGGGTGTGGAGGACTGGCAGGTTGTAGTGGGAGGGAGGGCTGGCAGGTTGTAGTGGGAGGGAGGGCTGGCAGGTTGTAGTGGGAGGGAGGGCTGGCAGGTTGTAGTGGGAGGGAGGGCTGGCAGGTTGTAGTGGGAGGGAGGGCTGGCAGGTTGTAGTGGGAGGGAGGGCTGGCAGGTTGTAGTGGGAGGGAGGGCTGGCAGGTTGTAGTGGGAGGGAGGGCTGGCAGGTTGTAGTGGGAGGGAGGGCTGGCCGGTTGTAGTGGGAGGGAGCGCTGGCAGGTTGTAGTGGGAGGGAGGGCTGGCAGGTCGTGGTGGGAGGGCTGGCAGGTTGTGGTGGGAGGGAGGGCTGGCAGGTTGTAGTGGGAGGGAGGGCTGGCAGGCCGTGTTGGGGGAGGGAGGGCTGGCAGGTTGTAGTGGGAGGGCTGGCAGGTTGTAGTGGGAGGGAGGGCTGGCAGGTTGTGGTGGGAGGGAGGGCTGGCAGGTTGTTGTGGGAGGGAGGGCTGGCAGGTTGTAGTGGGAGGGAGGGCTGGCAGGCCGTGTTGGGGGAGGGAGGGCTGGCAGGCCGTGTTGGGGGAGGGAGGGCTGGCAGGTCGTGTTGAGGGAGGAAGGGTTGGCAGGTCATGTTGAGGGAGGGAGGGCTGACAGGTCGTGTTGGGGAGGGCTGGCAGGTCGTGGTGGGGGAGGGAAGGCTGGCAGGTCGTGGTGGGGGAGGGAAGGCTGGCAGGTCGTGGTGGGAGGAAGGGCTGGCAGGTCGTGTTGGGAGGAAGGGCTGGCAGGTGGGGTGTGTTGTGGATGGGTGGGCTGGCAGGTTGGGTGTTGGGGTGGGTTGGCAGGGTGTGTGGGGGTGAGTGGGCTTGTTAGGTGGTTGTGTTGGGTAGGGCTGGCAGGTGGTGTGTGTGGGGAGGGTGGGCTAGCAGGTGGTGTGTGTGGGGAGGGTGGGCTGGCAGGTGGTGTGTGTGGGGAGGGTGGGCTGGCAGGTGGTGTGTGTGGGGAGGGTGGGCTGGCAGGTGGTGTGTGTGGGGGGGGAGTGGGTGGGCGGGCTGGCAGGTGGTGTGTGTGGGGAGGGGGGGGAGTGGGTGTGGAGTGGGTGGGCGGGCTGG